>NW_023606022.1:0-80001 GCF_013339745.2 Dermacentor silvarum
TAATGGAATCTTTGGCCGAGTTAAAAGAAAACCAAGAAGCACTTACGCAACTAGTCGCAGATCTTACAGAAAGATTGGTAACTAGAATCTACTGTTGAATATATTGAAAATGCGTCGGCGCCAGCTGAAATTAACCGCCTTGTTCATGAAACTGTTAGAACTAAAGCTGCCGCGCTCAACTCAAGGCTTAACGAATTGGAAGATCGGTTTCGAAGGGATAATTTATTATTTTATGGCATATTTGACAGTGCTAACGAGACGTGGGCACAGCCCGAAGACTGTGTTAAAGATCTGCTGTCGCGTCATCTAAGCTTGAACGTTACCGACAATATGATCGGCAGAGCACACAGGCTGGGTTCCTTTGAGCCACTAAAGACACGCCCAGGTATTGTCAAGTTTTCGTCTTTTAAAACCAAAAGAGTTAGTTATTTCTCAGAAAGCTAAGCTGAAAACAGCTGGCAACTCTGTGGGCGAGGACTTCTGTAGATCAACACGCTTGTCACGAAGAAAACTAATTGAATACGGAAAATCTAGCGGCCAACATTTTTCATTCCGCTTTAACAAAGTTATCATCAACGAAAAGCGCTACATCTACTGCGCATCCACTGACAACGTTTGTGAAGTTGACTTCCTTCGTGAGCCACACCTACCGGGTAATCGCAACGCGGCTTTAAGCAATACTGCAATTCGTCAGCGTCACTGCCACGCAAATGATGTATCTCTTCTTTTTAGCAATGCACGCAGTGTGCTCGACACGCGAGCAGCACTCTCAGCTCATATTGATTCGTGTTATACTGATATTGTTATTCTATCTGAAACATGGCTTTCTGCAAAAGTTCAAAGCGCTGAAATCTTTGACTGTGAAAAGAAATACGCTATTTATCGATATGACCGCGATGTTCGTGTCGGTGGGGGTGTCTTGATCGCTGTTAATGAAGGGTTTCCTTCCTCATGTGTCCCAGTCGTATCAGCTTTAGAAGTGGTGTGCGTGCGTATTACCATCGACAATAAGGACTGTATTTTTTTCGCATGTTACCGACCCCCAACTGCGCCCCGTTCTTTCTGTGATGAACTTCATGACGTCTTAAATAATATAGTTATGCGATACCCCACATAGCCTTTTTTCTGTTGGTAGATTTCAACTTTCCAAACATCACATGGCACCATGGTTCCGCCACTATCACAAAACATTCTTCGGAATGCGCACAGTTTCTTGGTGTTCCGATTTCAACCTCGCACAACTTGTTGATGAACCCATTCGTACTACTGTAGTTTCCGCTAATATCCTTGACCTCATTTTTACTACTACGCCTGACTTGGTTTCCCAACTTACTTATGTCCTTGGTTTAAGTGACCACTTGCTTATTCATTTAACTTTGCGTGCCCATGTTTCTACTAAAACGAGCTTTAAGGTTGTTCGCGATTACAAGCACGCAGATACTGCTTCTATCACGGCAGAAATGGAATCATTCACAGCTGCTTACATCCCCGGTTTCGACGAACGCTCAGTTGAGGATAACTGGCAACTTTTCAAAAATAAACTACTATCTTCAATTGACAGCTATGTACAGCGGTGAGCACTGTTAGGGTGAACACGCGAGCGCGTGGCCGACGGCACTATCCGCGCCGCGTAACAGCCATCGTTGGAAACATTGCACATGCGCAGCATGTGCTTTGCGAAACACTCTTTCCACCGCGCGCATCACGTCATCGATACGCTTGTTCGTCGTCTGCTAGCCGCATTTTTTGTTCGCTGAGCTGATACCTTCTGCATTTCAAGGTCCATCTGGATTGAAGATTGGCGCGTGAAGGAAAAAAGTGAGTGTAAGAGGGATAATTATTAAACTTTTTATTCAAGAAAATTGCACTTTTGCAATTCAAGTTAAACAAGACCATGAGAACAAATATAAAAACATGAGCAAATCTAATAGCGAGTCATGTGACCACTTACAGCAACGACTGCAGCTATTCTGGACGGTAACGAGTCGTAAAGTGATCGAACATATTCCCGATCGGCTTTCAGCCTTTCCCACTCGTTGCTGACTTAATTGCGCCCACAACTGGTCCGAAGTCGCGGAATAAAGGGGCTTCCTTGCCAAATAAGCTTTCAGACGGCCCCACACGTTTCCTATCACATTCAGGTCCGCTCCTTTCGGAGGCCATTCCAGTAGCTGCATGTGCTGCTCCGCCTGGAACTCCTTGACAGCCCGCGTAGTGTGTATCGGTGACCGGTCCTGTTGGAACAGGTAATCACCGTCTGGGAATAAACTGCTCGCATATGGCAACAGCACATTGTTAAAAATGTTGCAGTATTGTTCCGACGATAAGTGTCCACGTATACGTTGCAGGGGCCCTAAACCATATCTTGAAACAGCACCCCACACGTTCACACTCGATCTCCCACTGGCAGAAACACCTTGCACGTTGTCCGGGTCGTTCCTGCGTGGTATTGTGACGTTAACTAAAACAATTGCTTTTCAAAGCAGGAAGTTTGCCTCACCGTGTGCCTGGTAGCCTCCAAACACGCAATCTTTGGTCTTGTCGCGTCGAAAACGTCGACTCATCCGAAAAGATGACGCGACCCCACTCTTCTTATGTCCATGCTTCGTGCAGCTCAGCGAACTGCCGTCGTGCGTCCTTGTTTGCCGCCGTTAGTAGTGGCTTCTGCGCTGCGACGCGACTGCGAAGGCCCGCAGTACGCAGGCGACGTCGAACAGTGGTGTCCGAAACGTCCAAATCCAAGTCCTCGCGTATTGCTGGGGCTGGCAAGAAAGGGTTACGAACAGCAGCTGCAACTATGAGGGCGTCTTCATCGTCTGTGGTAGCTAATTTAGGGCGGGGCGCGCGGGGTGCATCCTGAATGCGACCTTCATACTTGTAGGCTTGAATTATCCTGTTCACAGTCTTCAGGGGCCTATTAACTAAAGCGCCAATATACCGCTGGGAATAACCTTTCAGGGAAAGATCGACAATTGAGCGCCGTTCATCATCGGGAACCCTAGCCATAATACGATCTGGGGACAGAATGAACGGCTGCGAAAGATGCTTGGTTGTTTTATATACGGCGTTGCATGCACAACAACTTTGAAGGGAACGAATAGACACGCCCCCATAGATATACAAGTTTTTTTGTCTTGTTCTGTTCCAGCACAGATGTTTAAAGAAATCTTAAAATGCAGGATGCATGGGCTTAGAAAACAAACATGCGGCTAGCAGACGACGAACAAGTGCATTCATGACGTCATGCGCGCGGTGGAACAATTATTTCGCGGAAGGCGTGATGCGCATGCGCAATGTTTCCAGTGATGACCGTAACGGGGCGCTGACAGTGCCGTCGGCCACGCGCTCGCGTGTTCACCCTAACAGTGCTCACCGCTGTACCTCAAAGAAAGATACCCTCAAACACTCGATCGCCATGGTTCAACAACTCTCTTAAACGCCTGCGCAGCAAAAAGAACCGGCTATTCCGTCGGGCCAAGCAAACAAATCTCCCCGCTCATTGGTCAACGTACCGTCAAGTGGAAACTGAGTACATCCAAATGACTAGTCACGCTAAAACTACCTTCTTGAATGTTACACTGCCCTCGTTTCTTCAAACGAGTCCGCGCAAGTTTTGAAGTGTTGTTAATGGCACTAAAACAAACACTGTACATTTAACTTACCCCGATGGCACCAGTATTGCACCTAATCAATGTTGCAGCGTTTTGAATGAGGCGTTTGTCTCTTTCCTCACTACTAATATCGTCGTAAATTTACGGAGTGCACCAAGTTCGAACTTTCCTGTAATGGATACCATAATAATTGACTGGGTTGGTATTAGCCGGCTAATCAATAATCTACAGATTTCGTCTTCCAGTGGGCCTTATTATATTAATTCAAAAATATTGAAACGCACTTAAGTGTTTTCATCTGTTATTCTTTCTAAAATCTTCGCTCAGTCGTTCTTCGCTCCCGCGTGACTGGAAGAAAGGTAAGGTGGTTCCAGTCCCAAAGTCAGGCAATGCGCATGCTCCCGAGAACTACCGTCCCATTTCATTGACGAGCATCCCATGCAAACTTTTGGAACACGTCATTTACTGTCACCTTGTTGACTTTTTAAAGATCAATTAATTTTTTTCATTCCTGTCAACGTGGCTTCAGGAAAATGTACTCTTGCGAAACCCAACTAGCTTGCTTTACTAATGATCTTTTTGCTGAATCTGACAATAACTTTGACGTTGACTGCATTTTATTGGAATATGCTATATAAGGCCTTTGATACCGTAACGCACGATCTGCTAAACCTTAAACTCGACCAGCTTAGCATTGATCCTTTAGTATTAGCTTGGATTAAAGACTTTCTTTCCAATCGAACTCAGTACGTAACTGCCAATAACGCTTCCTCTGCTTTTTATCGGTTACATCAGGGGTCCCGCAGGGATCTGTCCTCGGGCCTCTGCTCTTTCTAATTTATATTAATGACCTCCGTGGCTGCTTGAAATCGTCTACAATTAACCTATTTGCCGATGACTGTGTAATCTATCATAATATTAGTGACCCCGCCGATTCCACTAAACTGCAAGAAGACCTTAACAATCTATCCATACGGTGCAGTGCATGGAACATGAAACTAAACGTAAATAAATTAAATATATGCGCATATCACGCCGCACTAACAATACTGACACAGGCATGTATTTTCTGAATAGCGCTCCTCTCTGTCATGTTAATTTTTATAAGCGTCTCGGCCATTATATCACCCACGATCTATCATGCCACAAGCATGTTGCACATATAACTTCTAACGTTAATCGCACGCTAGGCTATCTGCGCAGAAACTTCTACGCCGTTCCTGCATCTTTAAAACTGACGCTCTGCAAAAGACTTGTTCGATCAAAATTAGACTATGCCTCGGCCATCTGGGATCCCCCTCAAGTATCACTAACCCTCTCCCTCGAAGCCATGCAGAACCGCGCGTCTCGCTTTATTCTATCTAATCACTCTCGTCATGCTAGCGTTACACTCATGAACCCTTAACCTACCGGATTCTTCAGTACGTCGTGCATACAGTCGCCTCTGCTTTTCCACAAGATTTACCACAACCCGGTATTGAAAGAGAAACTTCTAACTCCTCCTTCTTACTTTTCATCCCGCAGCGATCACCTTTATAAAGTTTTTGTGCCATCTTGTCGTACGAATGCGTACTATTACTCTTTTTTACCTCGCACCTGCAATGACTGGAACCACCTTCCCGCATTGGTCGCCACTATTACAGACGCATCGAGGTTCAAGACTGCTGTTTTTCATGCCATCAAAGAATTATTTTACTCATTCTTCTGCATTCTTCTTCTTTGTATGTACCACGCCTTTCTGTAGCGCCTACGGGCCTTGAAAGTATGTAAAAATAAATAAATAAATAAATAAACTATAGTTTAAATACTAGTTCAAGTAAACTTAAGATCTGAAAGGGAACGTTGATTGTCAGAAATGCAGGAGAAAAAGAACGCTGCACCTAGAATATTTTGAACCACATAAACTCATTAGGCAGGAAGTCTGGAACAATACAGCAAATCCTTGACGAAAATGAAAACTAACTGGAGGGGGACGCGCCATTAAATTGAATCCGAAAAAAAAGTCGCAGTTTCGCCCCAAAGGCGAAGCATCAATTGCGATAGAAAATTTACCAGTAGAGAGCTATACGCGGAGTAAGGATAGTATTTATCGACTGCATAAACTTGGACACATTCGGTTACTAACGGAATTAACAGGTATGGTGTCAGCGCGCACAAGCAAACACGAATAGATCCCATCGATGACCGCAGAAAACCACTGTCAAAACGCTGGCGTGAGCAAGTGCGGCCGCAGCAGCGAGCGAAGGTTCGTGCGGCCTATCGCTTCAACGGAAACTGAGCGGCGAAAGCACAGCGCATACAAAGGTAAGAGCCGTGTGGAGATCGCTTTCAAGATATAGTGCGCGCGGCAGCCCGCAGCGGCGCAAAGTACAAGTACGCAGTGCAGGCACAGTATAAGCCGCACCCCCTCCCTCCCGCGCTGCCTTCCCGCTTTCCTCCTTTCGCATGGGAGATTGAGTCGCTAGTTCTCCTTGCGCCCCACCACAAGATACGCATTTGGTGCCGCACCAAAGCGTCACCCCCTCCCTCTCTTCCATTCCCACACGGCCTTTCGCGCGGCGGAAGTCGCGTTTACTCTCCGCCGTGCGAGTGAAAGCGTGCGTCCCTCGCGCGCTTTCACTCGCGCGCATAAAGCCTACGGTGCGCGGTGATGATTTTATCGCCGTTGGACTTTACACGGAACCTCACGTCGACGACGACGGCAGAAATGCGCTTGGAGTGTCCATGTACTTGCTATCGCAATAAAACAACAACGCCCCACGTGTGGCGCCAATGCGGGAAACGGCTCGATCCAGCATTCCACGCAAGCAGGCTCAAGTTTCGGCCGGCCGCGCCCAAAAGCGCCCAGCCGCAGCCCGCGCGTCCCTCGTCTTCGTCCACAGTTGGCTCTGATGCCTCTAATCATGTCGGCGCTCCCACACCAGTAATGCGAAGTAAGGATTCGTTTTGCCGGTTGTATAAACTTGCAAAGATTGGCTTACTAACTAAATAACAAGCACGTTGTCGCGCGCGCTGAGGCAAGCATGAACACATTTCGTTCGGTGACCGCGGAAACTCGCTGTCAAAATGCTGGAGTCAGGAGGCGCGGCAGTAGCAGCGAGCGAATTGACCTTCGTGCTGCCTCGCTTCAACGCGGAGTAAACGTCGAATGCACAGCGCGTACGAATCTAGAGGCACTGGGCGCACTTTGCCCACATTGCAGATCGCTTTCAAGAGCCGCGAACGTTCCGACGCTCTGTCTGTCTCTCTCTCTCTCTCTCTCTCTCTCTGTATATATATGTATATATATGTATATATATATATATATATATATATATATATGTCGAAGTACTAGTATAATTAGTGAGAAAGCCTGGAATTCTGTCTGTCAGATATATTTACATTTAACAGACACAGACCTATTTATCAATTACACATGATGAACGATGGCTCCCGACAAATCATTTGAATTTGCGTTTATTTCTTGACACTATATCAATTCTATATATGACACAGGGACAAAAGGCAGTGAGTTTTCAGAAGTCACTGATCCCACCTAGTAGCGGCAGTGCAGCGCACATAAAAAATGCACATTTGTTACAGTTTTGCTAATGAAACAATGAATTGTACTTAGAGTTTAAGTCTATATATATATATATAGCACAAATATATTGCTAGTTAAGGTAATAGTATTGTCGATATTTTGCACAACGAAGTACAATCAACATGAATAATGTTAAGTTCGACGACCTTTACTTGGATATTTTATTTTTATATATGGAGACTAACTAGGGGGGTATTACAGAAACGTTTCCATATGTGTGTAGGTATGCATGAAAACTAACTGGAGGACGTTACAGAAACGTTTCCATATGTGTGTAGGCCCGGGGAGTGCCGCGCGCTATCGGCTAGCAAGATAGGCCGTTTAGAGCGGGGTGGCGGGCGCCGCTGAGCCGATGGTCATGGACCACATGTGCCGGATGTTTTGAACCATCAACCACGGCAAACGGGTGCCGACAAACGCGTCACTTGCCGATCGTCACTGTTGTCGCCCCCCACCCACGGTGTAGGGGGAGCTGGACAAAGGATAAAAGGGCACGCGCCGGCAGCGCTCCTTGTGAGGCTAATGGGCAGGTGCGAGTCGCGTTGCTCAGGTGGTCTTCGTCGCATAGAGCAGGCCGCCACCTGTGTTCAAGCAATTGCGCGGCGCATCCTCTAGTTTGCGGCTTGCTCGAGTGCATGGGCCGGGTAACAAGGGGATTAAAAGTGGAAGGGAAATTCTTTTCCTGGCTTTTGCTTGTGTACTTTATTGGTGCTGTTTTGTGTTACTAGTTTGTTTATTTTTGGTTTGCTCGTATTTGCTTTGAAGTGAAGCTACAATGTAAGGATTGGCCAGAGGGAAACGGGAAAGAGCGAAATGACCAATAGGGGTGACTGAAAGAAAACTGTTGGGCTGATTTGAGCTAACCATTGGATCGTGACAGTGTATGCTTGTAAAACTGTTTGTGATTGTGAGAGTGCTCCCCCCTACGCTGCCGAGGGGCGGAGGAATGAAATTTTTGTGTGAACCGAATTGCTTAAAAGGGGGAATTCGGCCATGTTTTGGGGGAGAGCGATGGGATAGCGATGAGAGAGCTGGAGTCGATGACTCCGCAAGCTGTTGGCGAAATGTACATATGTAAATAAACCTGTACATACAGAGGAGTTGTTGCGAGCCTTGTATGCAACGTGTAGCCTGACAACGAACGGAAGATTGAGGGCTAGGAGCCCGGATCAACAAGGGTGCCATCAGGAGCGACGGACGAGCAACGGCCTGAACTCGAACAGCAGCACCCCCACCACCACGGAGGGAAACGTAACTGGCGCAGTCGGACAGGATCGTCAAGGCAACTTTCTGCTACTCGGTGAGCGACACTCCTCTTATGCAAGCTCTGGAGTAAGCGGAACAATATCTTAGTGAGAAGTTCCCAAAGCTACGGCTACAAGTGAGCGGGACGTCATCTAAGTGAGAGGTTCCGAGAGCTGCGGCTCGAAAAGTGAGCGGGACGACATCTAAGCGAGAGGTTCCGAGAGCTGCGGCTCGACAAGTGAGCGGGACGACATCTAAGCGAGAGGTTCCGAGAGCTGCGGCTCAAAAAGTGAACGGGACGACATCTAAGCGAGAGGTTCCGAGAGCTGCTGCTCGAAAAGTGAGCGGGACGACATCTAAGTGAGAGGTTCCGAGAGCTGCGGCTCGACAAGCGTCACACCTTCCCTTTACATGCAAGAGCGAAGTTCTGCGAGTTCGAGCTGGTAAAGAGGAAGAATCACGGGAGAGAAACCACATCGACGAGGCGACATCCAAGAGAGAGGCCTCGAAAGCAAGATTCAGCGTCCAGAGAACAGACGAGACATTGGATGCGAGCTACTCAGCGACCCGTCGAGTGTTGCCGAGTGATGGTGGCCTGAACTTTCCCTGGACCAGCGCCTGTCCAGTGACCGATCGACGTGGTCGAGAACGTGGGATCAACTGAAGGACTGCGGAACGTCCGTGGCACAGCATATTCAGGTGGGCCTCTTGTTTTGTCTTGGGGGCCATCATGTCTGTCGCTACGCGGTCTCAGGCTATACGGGCAGGTGTAGTATCAGTCACCGAGGGGAATTCAGAAACTCGAATCAATGTTGTTTCGGGGGTAAACTCAGAAGTTGGGAATCAGGGAGATGTACCAACCTCGGACGACCACCGCACTCCGCGAACCAGTGGCAGCCATGAAGCTAGCATCAGATTAAAAGTAAAAGAGCTGGAGATTGAATCTCTCAAGTTACAAATCGAATTGGAAAAGCTGAAACTGCATGGCCAAGGCACCGAGGGGAGGGAGCGTGGTGATCGTACAAAAGTGGGGCGTTATGCGGAAGAGCTCAGGGCTGTTCGGTCGCCAATGCCAGAGTCGAATGAACTTGGCCATGTGCGATGGAACTGCCCAACAACTAATCCGAAGGAGTTGGCCAGTGGCCAACGATATAAGGTGTTGACGGCTAGGGCTATGTGCGAGCAGACGCCAAGAGATGAGCAGAGAGAAAGCGATGCTGGCAGGGCGTCGAACCTGTTGGGGATAGACATTGTGTGCGGTAGCCGCCATTTTCGAGCTTCTGTCGATTCTGGGGCCGCCATAACTGTCCTTCGAAAAAGCATTGTCGCCAAGGCGGTAGGTATCGAAACCAGTGGAACGGTTCACCTGCAAGGGGCATTCGGACACTCAGTCTCAGCAGAGATGGGGTGTGTACCGTTGGCGTTGGCTGCAAACGATGTAGGCTCTAACCCGTGCTTGTCCGTACTATGTGCTATGACTGACGAGTTGGCACCACCACGGAGGGAAACGTAACTAATAACCTGTAATCCCAAGAAAAAAGAAGCACAATGTACGACATTGGAGAATTACAACTAAATTTCCAGCAGTGCTGTTCCTTTCGAACAGTTTCAATAAAAGTATCAGTTTCTTGTCATTATATTTCATAGTGTAAAAATTGCCCGTATATGACTGTTCCACTTGAAACGGAACACTGATATCAAATTTCGCAAAATTTCATATCGGTTGACTTCACAGTTCACCCAGGGCAGCAGGATAAATTCTGCTTTGTTGCTAAGACACAGTCATAAAGCTCCGGATCGCTTACTTGTGTAATTTACTGCATATATCATAATTAGCCCCGTGTGTTTGACGTTTACTTGCTTAAGTGCCCATACCGCACTATTTTTTTTTGCAAAATAAGAAAAATGTGTATTATTTAGTTCACCGAGGACATCGCTGAAGCCAACTAGGAACGTCTTATGACGCATGAAAAATAAGGGGGAAAACGACGGCTCAGTAATTATTTGCAACTCCTACAACTAGACCAGGAACGTAAATATTTTGTCTCACGCGGCACTTACCATGACCCACCCCTCCTCTTTCCACGAAATATAAATCTGTCATAGCCAACAGCCGGGACGCTTTCAAGCATAGCTGACAGTGGCCATATCACACGCCGTAACACTTGAAGATTTTTGTAGCGAGAGCTACATTGTCAGCATTCTCGACGTTTCGCTGTGGTCGGTGGCCGCACCGCGAGCTGAGCCGTTGCCTAGCAACCGCCGCAGCTGGCAGCGCCGCTCGCCGCGCCATCAGGCATGACGTCAGAGGAGGAGCCGGTGAAACCGCGAGCTGAGCCGATGCCTAGCAACCGCCGGTGTTGCATCGCCGGAGGAGCCGACGTTGCATCGTATATTGATCCTTTTCGCGGCGATCCCGTGGGCGCTGCCATGTTTGATCACGTGGTGACGCGTCCATTGCTTGCCTCAACTGCCTCCTTGTTAACAATGGAAGTGTATGACGCCGGTACGGCTTAGAAAATCTCTGTTGTCGGAGATATCGTAGACGGTGACTAGGTGGACGACACGAAGCTTCGATCACGGCTTGAGAGAACATGCAAAAGCGATTTCGGAGCTGATTAAGCTATGTCCAAACGGCGCAAGCAGCGTACATGGTGCTTGTTCTAAAAGCGGGGCTAAATATGTATTCCAAGCTATCCAAGCTTTCCGATTATGAATTCAGTCAGGATTAGTGTGTTTTGCTCTTTGTTCTTTATTCGGCAAATATTTTGAACGAGTGGCTTGTCAGTTTTTGACTCAGTGAAGTTCCTCGGCGCGTCCACTATCTCATTATTTTCTGCCTAATCGCTCGCGCGTGTGCTCAGTTCCGATAGATTTGTTCTTGCTGCGCATAAGGCTTGAAACGTAGCTGTTTTGTACATTGTAATACCTTGTAGCAAATATATATTACAGCTAGTAACTCGCTTACTCTTGTGGACCGTCACGAAACATTCAGCTTCGACCATTCGTGCGCCATAGGTGTAGTTCGTCATTTATTGTGCGTATACAGTGCGCATATATTCAAGTGTGCGCCCGTTCACTTATTCTTGATACGTCGGCGATAGAGTGGGCGTAAGTTTTCTTGCCATTTGGGACAGATGTGTATAGATAACGTGCGCGAAACTTACCATGACACGAAGCGGCGCTACTCCCTTTGTCATTGTTTAACAAGTGGTACTCACTTTTGCTGACGTTCTCGGGATGAAGCCCTTTCTTTGAAGGTTAGCGAAACACGGCTGGCGGATGAGCAAATTTCTGCATCCTCGAGGAAAGCCGTACATCACGAAGTGCCGGTAACACGTTCGGACAGTTGCAGCAGCGGTCCGCGAAGTTGGCCACACAGGTTCATCCTATTCCTTAACATGCCAGTCACCATTTTTGCAGCCAACTACTGCACACGTCTTCAATCCACATGATTCAATCTCGCATGATTGGAGCACAGTGTTTTAGCGAAAACTCAGTTGCATTTCCGACAGCTGATCGCACAGAAGCAACGTAGAAGCGGTAGTGGTTTCGTATTCGTGCGCGGTCGCTGAGGAGAGGTATGGCGCGCCGCCGTGAGCGCCATCTCGTTTCTCTAAAACAAACTGCTCCGCGATAAGGGTCAATACATAAGGGGCGGCTTGGCGGGATTCGTCTGCAGATATGGAAAGTGAGTCGGAGAGCGCGTGAGGGTCGCGCGCTTTCACGGGGAGCGAACGCCCGGCGGAGAGCAAACGCGACTGAGGAGCCGGCGCTGCATCGTATATATAGAAGAGGTGGCTCGGTGGGATTCGTCAACAGATATGGAAAGTGAGTCGGAGAGACTGAAAGAAGTCAGGCTTCGTCGTCGGAGCGAATCCAAGAGGAGGCAGCGAGCCGAGGAGACGGAGGAAGAACGAGCCGCACGCCTCTAGACGCGTCGTAAGTACGACGCGGCCAAGGCGAGTGCATTCAGATGAGGATGGTGCGTCATCTAGTTCTGCATCTCGTGCCAGGGCCGCGGATCAACGACGGAATGAAACATCAAGCTAAACAGTAACATTAACCGCATTCTCGCTACGCACACCCAGGCATGCCTGAGTTAAGCCACAGCCAATTTTTTTTTACAGACTGTGTTTGATCCAACCTAATCTAACCTCATAGCGTACCACCTATTTTCGCTAAACTTTGTCTTGGTGGCATTTATAGTTCTGGAAGGGCACCGGGCTCAATTCTGCCCCGTTCGTTAGACAGGCTCATAACACACTAGAGTGCTTGCATACGTAATTTGTTGCGAAAGTCCCAATTACCCATCTATTCTGAACATTATTTACCAACACATCAACACATGTTCCTAAAAGTCACAAACCATAAAGAAGCTCCTTCCTTTAGTTCAGTGAGGACACTAGGCGAACCCAATATATCACGCATGAAAAAGTAAAACAAAAAGAAAAAAAGAGGGTCCAAAAAGTATTCCTAACGCTTCTAAATAAGCCAGAAACGTTAAGACTTAGCATCACATTGTACTTAAAATGCAGCCTATTCCGTCAAACTATAAAATCTTTGAAACGTTGAGTTCTCTTGGGACATTGGAAATCGAAATACTTTCTAATACTAGGTTACAATTTTTTAAAGCTGTATATGATCAACACGTATTTACCATCGCAAGTAAACTTGGCGTATTGTTCCTCTGTATGTTCGCAAAACTTGACATCGGTTGTAGTTGTTAACTATGACAGCGCAACCGTCCATTATACTGGAAAAGGCGAATTTAACGCAATCACTTGGAACATTGCCTACATATTGCTCATACCATGCCCCTAATTTTCTTCAGATATTAACAAGTAGCCTTGTTTAGCTCACCGGAGACACCGGAGAAGCAAATCTCGTATGATGCACGAAAACACATGGAAAAACGAGGATACAGTAATAACCTGCAACACTTGCATTTAAGAAGCAAAGTGAAAGTTTCGCAATGCATTGTGCTTAAAATTCTCCCAATTTTCACGGAATTTCAAGTCCGTATCTCGTGCAATTGTTTTAGGAGTCTGGGAAACATTACGACTAGCGGCAGTAAGACACCATAGCTGGAACACTTCAATGAGCCACTTACTAAAAAGGCTGTAATGAACCTACACAGAATAAACATATCGCTCGTCCCTGAGAACATTGCTTCGTACTTCGAATAAATATAAACACCGTGCCATGCATAGTTTACCGAGGATACCGGCGAGGAAACAACTAAATGCCGTCTTCTTCTTTCTGGGTTTTACGTGCCAAAACCAGTTCTGATTATGAGGAACGCCGTAGTGGAGGACTCCGGATTAATTTTGACCACCTGGCGTTCTTTAACGTGCACTACAACGCAAGCATACGGGCGTTTTTGCATTTCACCTCCATCGAAATGCGGCCGTGTTTAACGCATGAAAAAACAATAAATGCCGTGTTTAACGCATAAAAATTGTGAGAAAGCGAGTATTGAATAACTTTTTTGAGCACATAAGCAACCTACACAGTTCCAATTTTCGATACACGTCACCAAAAAGTGGCCTTCATTTGTTCAAAATATGAAACGTCTGCTGTTACTGCTCCTGCCGGGAAACGAGTAATAGTGCAGCTGCTATTTAGAAACGGACTGAAAATGAAATCAAGAAATCAGAAGAGACACATGCCAAGAAATGATTCTGTTCAGTCTTCTGTTGGTATTGAAATGGCTCCACACATTTGACCAAGGTCCTTTTCACGAAAATATCTAGGATAAGTCGTGATTACGCAATAAAATTCGACTGTTAGACCTTTAAGTGGTTTGGTTAGATTTTTGATGGTGATAAGATACGGAGACTGCAAAGCTATGTAGAATTTCTCGACGGAGATTCAGCAGTTACAGCATTTGATAACTCAAAGATTTCATGCCGTAAAAGGAACACCAATCGTTGGGCAAGGCTGATTATAATACTTCATCCGGACCTCTCCATCCCCTCACCAGCAGGTTACATATAGCAAGCCGATTGTGTTTTCAAATACAGTTAGGTAGTCCTAAAAAACTGGACATAGTGCAAGTAGCGCAAGCAAAATTTCCTAGGGTGAGAACCGTCCAGTGCCAGGCCTTCTTCGCAATGCGAGCGTGTATGGCGAATCACGCGCGTCGCCCACTACAGGGCGACTCGAGGACGGAAAAAAGAGGGGGGGGGGCAGCCCCCCCCCCCCCCCGGTAGATACGCCTATGCCCGCCTTTCTCCCTGGCGCGCGAGATTCAGCTGCGATCGTCGGCTGACTCTCGCAAGCTTTCAGTTGCACCTACAGCCTACGACGATGTTATCGTACTTGGTTCTTTTACGGCACTTCACGACGGCGCCGACGACATTAATGCGCTTGCTGTGTCCATATAATTGTTTTCGCAATACATATGGTGTTGCATTGAAAACGCTTTACCCCTAGTGCCGCATGGGGACTCGGGTGGTAAATACGAAAGCCTTTTTAGCATTCAGGTCGCCATAAACTGTCCTAAAAACTAAAAAAATACTACTCAAAATACAAAAGTGCTCTACTAGAACACTTCATGAAAGTAAACACGCTTGGTAGCTAATAAACTGAAATCGTCCAAGTGCTGTATATTGCTTATATGAGGCGTTGTAACAAATAACATGTTATTTTTATGTCTTTTTTTGTACATATATTGCCATTTTTACCCTAACCTTTTCTTATGTTTCTTTCAGATAAGCTTCGAATACTGCAAATTATGCGAATTCAGCGCTGGAGGCTATGCCAAAATACGAGGAAAGTACAAGGAAATAAATCCCAATATCAAAGGGTGAGAGAATATTCACTGCTGTCTTGTAAAACGACAGTAAGTTTTGAAGATAAAAAACGTAAACGAACAGAAAAAAATTGCGTAGCTTGCACTGGAGGTACAATGCAAAAGAGACAGCAGAGCTGATGGTCACCCAGCTAGGCCTTGCTTTTGGGCTAGACTAAGCACTACCAAGTCATCACCAGCTTTTTCCGAAATGTACTGATTATTGATCGATTATCGATTAGCTATTGATTAGGTATCGATTGGCTATCGCAATGTATTAGCGACGTACTTGGGCTAGAAGGGCTATGTATGTACTTGGGCTAGTGGGGCTATCGCAATGTATCGGCCGCGTACCGAGAGTTAGTGGGGCTATACTAGTACAGGTGCAACCGAATTAGGAAAGCCCATTAAACTTCGATAAAGACACTCCCTCACCAGAACAAGAATGGGCCTCCCTGGTGCAGTGTTCGGCCCTCATGAGTCCTACAATTAACCCATGGCCCTCAGTCCCCAGCGGCTGCGGACCTCCTGACCAAGGCGGTGGTCAGACCTGCGATGCGGCAGAGGGTGCTAAGAATGTCTGGGTCCGGACAGGCCGCCACTGGAAACTGAACCTGGCAAAGTTAAACACGCGCACCCTATTGAGTGAGGCTAGCTTAGCAGGGCTGTTTGAGGAATTCTCAGGCATTGTCTGGGATATTATTGGTCTTAGTGAGGCGAGAAGAACTGGTGAGGCTTATACAGTGTTGAATAATCGCCGCGTCCTCTGCTACAGAGGTCTTCCATATAAGAGAGAATTCGGAGTAGGATTTCTAGTCCATAAGGATATAGCGGGCAACATTGATGAATTCTACAGCATTAATGAGAGGGTAGCCTTCGTCGTAATAAAGCGAAATGGGAGGTATAGAATGAAGGCAATGCAAGCCTACGCCTCAAATTCCAGTGAGGATTATGAAGAAATAGAAGTTTATGAAGATGTTGAATTAGCGATAAGAAAGGTGCAAACAGTATACTGTAGTCATGGGTGACTTCAATGCAAAAGTGGGGAAGAAAATCACAGGCCTGCGCGGCACACGCAGCACAGTCACAGCGTAAGCTGGTGGAGCTGCTCAAGAGTAGCTCCAATTTCGGCAGTATACGAACAAAAGGGTCTTCGCGGCAAAGTTTGTACACCTCGTTTTGACGAGAACGATCTGAACTGTCCGCCCGGAGTCGACGGCGAGCTGCGGCTTGTAATGTTCTGGGCACATCAGTCTGCTGAGCCCGATGATGCCTGGTTGTAGCCGCGCACGTAGCTCTACGATTCGCTTCTTCAGCAGCGGTTCATACCTTGCGAGGAGACGCCATGACGTGTACCGAAGAGGTATCCAGAATACGTGGCGCACATTTCACATCACTTGACCCGTAGAACGGTATGATGTTGTTGTTGATGATGATGATCATTATTGTTTATTGGAATCTTCAAAAAGGCCTGGAGACACATAGTCACCTAGCCTGCTTTAGTTAACCAGGTCCAGTTACATGCAGCATGCAACTACTATATTCAACTTACATATCGGGCACGCTGCGTTTGCAGGAACCTTAACTAGATGGCGCCACCATACTGGCGGAGGCTCGGGATCGCGTTGATTGCGCGCCTCGTCTCAGTCGCATCTCGTCAGCACCTGCGGGCCTGTCTAGGGCGCGTTTAAAGGGGCATTTTCCCGCTGCCTTGCAAGCGCTTGCGTGGCTGAGTGGTGGAGTATCTGACTCCTACGCAGCATGCGTGGGTTCGTTCCCGGCGGAAACCGGGTACTTTTTTCGCATTTCCGGCGATAGCGGTTATGATCACCGGCGGTGGCGAAGGCGGCCGACACTATCGCGAACCGAAACCGCTATTGGAATGAGCCCATAGCTTACGCTGTAAATTTGCAGGCTGGTGAGCAAGCAATTGACAACTACGGCATCGACTGTAGGAACGCTAGAGGAGATATGTTGGTGGAATTCATTCGCGGAAAGGAATAGGCTCCGAATAATGAGCACCTTCTTCAGGAAGCGCAGCAACAGGAAATGTACCTGGAAAAGACCTAATGGAGAAACAAGAAACGAAATAGATTTCATACTCTCTGCTGATGCAGCATGCTGCAGGACGTATAAATGCTAGGTAGGGTAAAGTGCAGTGATCACAGGTTAGAGAGGCCTAACATTTCTCTCAATTTCAAGAAAGAGAAGTAGCTAAGAAGAAACAGGCCAATTAAGCTAGACGCAGTAAGGGTAAAAGCTGACCAATTCAGGCTGCGGCTCGAAAACAAAGTTGCAGCTTTAGAACAGGAAGCTGAAGACGACGTAGATGTAATGAATGAAACCGTAACTAGACTGACCTCAGAAGCAGCAATTAAAGTGGGAGGCGAGGCATCAAGGCAACCAGTAGGTAAGCTCTCCAGAGTAACAAATGACCTAATAAAGAATGACAAAGCATGAAAGTGTCAAACTCAACACATCAGATAGAATTTGCAGAACTGCCAAAACTGATCAATAAGAAGGAAGTAAGGAATATTCGAAATTATATTGTGGAAAAGATTGAGGAAGCAGTAAAATATGGACGCAGCATAAAATCTGTGAGACGAAAATTTGGTGTAGGAGAAGGCATGATGTATGCACTGAAACATAAGCAGGGTAATGTCATCAGCAATTTCTATGACTTAGTAAAAGCAGCGGAAGAATTTTACACTGGCCTGTACTGTACCCAGAGCAGCCAAGCTAATTTTATTCGGAGTAATGGAGAACAGAATGCAGAGGCTCCTTCTATAACTAGCGATGAAGTTAGAAGGGCCTTTCAAGACATGACCAGGGGAAATTCTGCTGAAGAAGATGGAATAACAGTCGATTTACTAAACGTTGGAGCAGATGGTATACTTGAAAAGTTTGGGGCCCTTAATACGCAATGCATCATGACTTCAAGTGTACAAGAACGCTGGAAAAACGCCAACAATCTGCTAATACACAAGGAGGACACGTTAAAGAACTGAATAATTATAGACACATTAGCTTGATTTCAGTATTGTATAAAATGTTCACCAAGATAATTTCCAATAAAATCAGGGCAACGCTTGACTTCAGTCAACCAAGAGAACAGGCTGGCTTCAGGAATGGATATTATATGATGGATCAAATCCATGTCATCAATCTGGTAATCGAGAAATCTGCGGAGTACAATCAACCTCTCTGTCCTCTTTGTATGGCTTTCATAGATTATGAAAAGGCATTTGATCCAGTAGAAATAGCAGCAGTAATAAAGTCATTGCATAATCAAGGAGTACAGGGGCATACGTGAATATATTGGCAAATATCCACAAGGATTCCACAGTTAGTTTGTTCTCCACACGAAAGTAGAAAGTTACCTATCACGAAAGGATCAGGTAAGGAGACACAATATCTCCAATGCTATTCACTGCATGCTTAGAAGAAGTATTCAAGCTCTTAGTCTGGGAAGCCTTAACAGTAAAGATCAACGGCGAAAATCTCAGCAACCTTCGGTTTGCAATAACATCCTATTCAGCAACAATAGTACAAATTACAACAAATTATTGAAGACCTTAACCGATAAAGTGTACGAGTGGGGTTGAAGATTAATATGCAGAAGACAAGGTAATGTTGAATAGCATGGCAAGGGAACAAGTATTCAAGATCGCTAGTCAGCCTCTAAAGTCGGTAAAGGACTACGTTTATCTAGGTCAATTAGTCATCATGAGAAGGACATTTACACAAGAAAAAAATTGGGTTGTAGTACATACGGCAGGCGTTCCCAATCCTGAATGGGGGCTCACCAATGCGGTTGAAAACAAAAGTGTACAATTATTGCATTCTACTGGTGCTAACACACTCTAAGAAAAAAATGGTCAAATGTGAGTTACAGCAACGTGACTCTCTTTTTCTTGGCTAAGACTCCCGTTTGCGTGAGTAGAGTTCACAAAATAAACGGTCAACCCTTCTGCATGAGTCAATTGACTCCCAATGGCTTGCGAAGAGTCGTCGTGAAAGATCGCGACTTCTTTGTGTGCAGGAAATTGACGAAAAATTTTAATGCAGAAAAGAAATACAGATAATTTCTTCTGGCTTTATGCTTGCTTCCGGTTTAGGCAGACCCTCAGGCTTTATGGCCTGGTTGTAATGCAATGTCTCACTCTTTCGTCCCATGAACAAGGATAAAAAGGACACCGACCACTGAAAGAATGCAAGAAAAGACGTTTCGGCTCCCCTGACGGGAGCCTTGTTCACAATCTGTAGCCTTTTCACAATCTGAACACAGATTGTGAAGAAGGCTCCTTGCAAGGGAGCCGAAACGTCTTTTCTTGCATTCTTGCAGTGGTCGGTGTCCTTTTTTATCCTCTTCATGATGCCCCCCCGACCAGACGGGCTTCCGTCAAAACCTCGAATTCTTCTCGTCCATGTTCTGCATGTGGATTTTGTTTGACCATGTCTGTTGACAGCTGGCATTTAAATGATAGCTGGTTTCCTGTGTTAAGGAATACCAGGATTTGTCACACTGCATTATGAACATTAGTAAATCTAAGAAAAGATTGGCCACTAAACAGAGCACATCAACGAGGTAACAAGTTCAGTGGATGCACTCAACAGTGTCGATTTTAAATGTAGATCTGTGACGTAAAATTTAATTTCGAGGGTTTATGTGCCAAAAACCGAGATCTTTTTATGAGATACACGGTAATGGGCAACTACAGATTAATTTTCAGCAGCTCGGGTTCTTTAACGTGCCCGTAATTCACGGTGCACGAGCGGTTTTGCATTCTGCCCCCATTGGAATGCGGCCGCCGCGTTTGTAATTGTACCCGTGACCTCGAGTTCGGCAGCATAATGCCACAGCCACTGGGCTACCGCGGTTCGTTGCGTTCTGCGACCAGAAACATCAGCGTACACAACACTTCTTTTGAGCCCCCTTAGAAATATTATAACAAAAAGTCGCAGTTTCGCCCGAAAGACGAAGCTTTGATAGCTATAGTAGTAGTAGTAGTAGTAAACACTTTATGCCTGAGAAGCTAGGCAGGGGGGCCTCGCCGTTGGCTACATGTCGGACAGAGAGGCCGTGCCTCTCCGCTCGTTCACGAAGCAAGGTTCGTAGTTTCATTGGCTGTAACACAGGGCCCTAAATTGATTTAATGAGCAAAATTCAGCAAACATGGAGCGATCGTTTACAGAAAGCCCCTAATAGGACCCCGTACATGCGGAGCGTAGATTGTGATCTGTTGAATTATGGGGGGAGGGAAAACTCTGCCTATCCCCTCTGAGGTGTGATTTCAAAAGTAACGAGGATCGTGGAAGAGCTCTCCCGACACGAGACACCATGCTAACCTCGCGCACGGTCGTGGGCTATCTCATTGGGGTTCAGGTGACCCGGTAATACGTCTGATCCCATGTGTGCTGGGAACAGACTATGTGATGAATAGTGTCTGAGGGGGGTCTGCTGTCGAGAATCCTGGCTGCCTGTTTGGCTATCTCACTGTAGTGCGTGTTGTAATTGACTATAGCGCGCTCCGCCACGTCGACCTATGAGGTCTTGCGAAGCTGCCAGAGATCTCCCCTGTCTTTGAGCGCGCCGCGTCACTGGGATAAGTTCTTCAGTGCCCGTGCCATCTTCGAACTTTATTGTGTTGTGGGTGGACGTCTCGTGGAAAAGGGTCAAACAGAATTCATTGGATTATAAAGGATGTTTTCCGAACGCGGAGGCCTACCGCATCCAACAGTCTTCTGCCAGCTTTGGAGTTCGATCTAATAATTTGCTGCTTTGCGCTTCATTAACTCCGAAGTTGTTGTGTACCCCAACTTCAAGTTTCGCGTGATTGGAATACCAAGCACCTTTTTGACCTTTTGAAGCGTACTTTATCTTTCTCTGTTTTTGTCCAATTACGCTATGTAAATGACATGGCTCGGCTCAAGGAGTATATCCCCGCCTTGGACCCATCGGAGATTATAGACCTCTAGTCTCATAAAAGCCGGGCGAGTATACCCATCCCTGTGGCGCACCTGATACTGGGGTAGTCGGTTTAGAGCAACGGCAAGAGCGGCCGCGTGCTAAACCAACGCCTATAATGTATGACCCTTCAATTGTTGCCCCGGCTTTATGTTAAACGAAGTGGTGAGATAACGCCTGTTGCCCCTTCTTCCGATGTGAAAGACTCCGACGTTTCATTGCCACCGCGCCCAAGGAAAGATCAAGAAGGAGAAGAATTTACTAAGTTCAAGGCCGATATCCAAGGATGTAGTCATGTGTAATTGTGTCGGCTTGGATAGATTAGTGCACCCTCACCTTTGAGAGTCATGATCTGCGTTTTGAGCAGGAGCATGCTCTCGTGGACGAGGGCGCCCACCATATTGCAGTCATTCCGCTCGATATGTCGATATCCTGTTATGCACTGCATGTTCGCTACTTTGTAATGCAGAAGTGGGAGATAGGACGGAGGTTCTCCACTGTAGCTATAGCGCATTCGACAACTGACGAAGCAAGGTTCGTAGCATCTTAAAATTGCGCACTTCGTTTACTTCATACGTAGGTCAGCGCGCACGTCACGAACAGCAAATTGACGCCCCTTGCTGCCAACAGGCGTGATGAGCAAAACAGAGGGGACCGAACGCTTTCTGCCTCTTTCCTTCACCGTCTCCGTAAATTACGTACCTCGTCCCCCGCCTTGGATATACCTCTAACCGGGCGAGTGTGGCGCAATCCGGTTTACAACGGCATAAACGTCCCTTCCCCCGGCTTTCGCGCCTGTTAATAGCGCGCCCATCAAGCTCTACCTCACGGCTCACCCTCGAACACATTTACGCGCGCAAACGGCGCCGGTACAGTCATGGCTGTTTCATTCTTCATACGTGACGGCACAACAGATTACCGGTTTATATAATCGTCACAAATAAACGAAGCTACCTTGAAATTATCAGTGAACATTATTTACGCAAAACAAGGCAAAACAATTTTTTTTCAGCGCTAGGAAAAAAACCGAAACTAGTGCATGTGTTGCGCGGCCCCAAAGTGATCCAAAGCCAAAGCCATCAAAAGCCTGGCGTCCTTTTGTAGTTGTGTTGCATCATGTGTGAGCACGCTGTCGTCGTTCAATGGCTCTGAAAGCACTGCGTTAGTGGTGACTGCAACCGAACGTTACCGCAAGTTACGGTGGGAACTTCTTTCCGTGCTACGTGATTGCGACGACAAGGACGGCCAGCAGCAGCGTGTCGCCGATTTCGTCTGCCGACATCGAACAAGTGCAGCTTGCCGGACCGTGGCAAGCACCCGAAGTGTTGCAGTCTGCACTGCGTTGTCTTTCATTGTGATGTGAGAGATAGTAACGCACAGAGACGGCCATATGAAAGCCTGCCAGCATGGAGTGACTGTGCCATTTTTCTCTTAACGTCTCAGGTGAGTATATCAGATAACGGGCGCGTGCTTGGCCCTTCCGGTTTAGCTACATTTTGCGTGGTGTTTCTCTTGGCAGTTACAGACATGCGCGCGGATGCATGCGAAAATACTAGTGCAGAGGGAGGCTTCAGGAGAGCATCTGATATTATAACAAAGCTGTTCTGCTAGGAGAAACACCGTTTTTATCGATCCTAGTAATGAGCGGCCTGTCGCATTGAAAAATCCGCAGAATAACAAGTACTGAATAGCTTCAAGTGCAGAAAAAAATAGTAGCACCAATGTGACACTCGCTGCCGAAGACAAGTTGTCGAAAACATTGAAGACAGCTTGTGTATCTTGAAGATTCGCTAGTGCTTCAGGTACATTACCGATAATAATAATATCACTACAATGCTGTATAAGCGTTGAAACAAAATAAATTTAATGTCTTTTTTGCTGCAGGTCAGAAACACACTAGCTAACAATCTAAACCGATATATAATGTATTATTTCTGAAGTAATGTTTATTTTCACTGTTACTATTTAAAAGCATGAATTTGCTGCAACCTTTATATAGTGAAACCTACTAGGGCTTCAAAAGCGAGGTGTGTCTGTGGTGAACTTGTAATATTATTACTGGATTTCCTATTTTGTGTCTTGTGTTTTATGGAAAAAAAGGGTCCTTTCATTTGTATTTTTATGTTAGTATACTTGTATTTGTATATTTGGCAAGCAGAAATGAGTCCATTCCAAATTTGTACCTCCCAGTGAGCTGCATATGAATCCACCCAAGTTAAACCTGTCTTGGCTATCGTAATGTACGTGTAAACATTTCAAGTACATCTGTAGTTGGCTTAATCGCTGTAGAATATTTTATTGTAAAAGTGGAATTCTTGGTATTATTTTACTCTGATAGCGTTCAATGAAATATAATGAGGTGTGGTGTATTATTTTACTAATTTATTATTTTAAAATTTCGTCTGTCATGTATCAGAGATTACCTTCTTGTAGAAACAAAGCTGTTTGCATTGTTTGCAAACTCTACTGCTGTTTTCCTGCATATTTTTATAATTTAGAAATGTATTTTATTTTAGGTGTTGAAGAAGCGGCAACAGCCACAGGAAGTAGCCATCTTATCCAGCACGTTATGGGTGAGAAATCGCACAGAAACCTAGGAATTTCTCATTAGCAGTATGATGCAATATTTCGTAATTTTTTGTCCTCATTCCTGTATTATTCATTTTAGTATTAATGTGCAAACGGTAATACGTTTACATAGAGATAGAGTAATTGCTCAAGGACGACACATGGCTGGAGGAGACAAGGCACACAAGCCTCCTTTGTCCGTGTCTCAATGTTGCGCAGTTATTCTGTCGTAATCTACCAACAAGCCAAAATTTCTCCTCAGGTACGTTTACTAATTCTCTGTTATTCCAATTTCATCAACACAACATTCAAAAGACATATGTACACACACAGGAACACGGAGACTTCAAATGATGAAGAGCCATAGAACAAGAAGCATTGCTGGAGCCAATGTTTCGAGAAGGAGTAGGAGACAAGTCCTCTTGTCGACGCGTTGGCTCGAGCGACATTCCTTGTTTCTATGACTATTTACCGTTAAAAGGAACCGTTATTGCTCATGCTGAAGTATTATGCATTGTGCAATAAAAATTAGCAGGGTGAAATGTCAAGAATGTGAAAGTTTTTCTGTATTCAAATGCTGGAGCCAAGACACAGGCAGAAAAACAAGAATAAGATTTAGAGAAGCACAATATTATTCTTCACTACCCTGGTTGGCCAGCTTCATTTGCAGCTTGCATTGCATTACTGACTATAAAAATTCGTTAATTGAAGTAGCTTGATAATCACTTATGTCAAGAGACGTTGAACTTGGATTAATGCAGGTTAAAAAATATACAATGACATTTTAAGATGGCAGGCTTGCAGTTGACAGGCACATCACTTCATGGCATTAGCACAGGTTCGGGTTGCACACTATTTTTTATTTGCTGGCATTTTCATATACATAACTGCTGCTTCGTTTTTCTCGGGGTTCTAGTTGTGTTGTAGGACTGTTTATTTATTTGTATTGGTAACCATGTTACACAGACAACTGCTGCATTTTTGTAAATTACGACGTGGTAGAAATTCGAACATTTGTGCAAATTTGTCGCAGGTTGGCGGCTCCTGCTCTTGCCTTCCGCCACCACCCTGTTCCGACTGCGTCAACTAGAGAGTTGGCAGCATTAGTGATGATGCCAAGCAGGCTGACGGCAAACAGCAAGATGCAGGTAAATACATGTAATCCAGCACCATCTTCTTGACTGATGGAGCTTGTAGCCACTCGGCAATGAATTAACTTCCAAGTAGTTTAGGCGCCCCACTATTGGCGCAGGAATGCTCAAGTCCACGCAATTTGTTTTAGCCACCAAAAGGCTATGTGGATTAGACGAACCACGATGCACATTTTGATACTAGGGGAGACCACTTATACATTTTTTTCTTGCTTAACACAAAAACTATATTGATAAAGCTTTACCAATTTGAAAGCAAAACAATGTGCTCTCAGATCTGGTATTTGGCATATTTTTCCTAGGACCGCCGCCTTGTTAAACCTTCGGATAAACATACGCCAAAACTGAGTTTTCTGCAAGTTCATCCTCATCTTTGTGCACTTCTGCATGAGATATACAATTCTGAAACCATTTTGTGCATACTGAGCACATGTCCTTAACACTTGGATCAAGTTAGTTGACAGCTTTTCCTAGAAGCCATTTTTCTGAAAATAAAAATGGGTCATTTTGCCCATTTTAATGGCCCGTAATAAACTGGACAATGGCCAATGCTCAAGGGATACAATTTTAGGTGTAAGACCTCTTCATTCTCCTGAGAAAAACTTGTTCTGCTCTCATATTGAAGGAACCGGTATCTTGGCTATGCCTTTTGGTGCCTTAGAACAAAACTCACATAGAACTTACGCCAGTACGGAGGGCCAACGGAGGGCCAAGTAATATGGAGTAATTTGGCATACGGAGGGCCAAGTTACCTTGACATTACGTTATGGTGCAATTGTTGATACACGCAAGACAAAATGACAAGCACTCCATCCTATAAGTAGTTCCTCACATTTATTTATACTTTTTGTACATTTATTTACCTTCAGTCTGGTGACCTGTGTCTGCTTTCATTATTATCTTACCATCATAGATGGTAAGCTTCAGATTTGTCCTATGATGAAGAATATTATGGTGCTTATAGATATGGGTTTCTGTTTCTCAGGTTGCCGCAAAATATTACCCAAGCTGTGCCACACACTTGAGCTAGGCCTCTTGGAAAGTCTGCAGAACCAGACTCCCCGCGTTGATGTCAGATGATGCCAGGGATCAAGGCAACCTGTTGTGCCCCAGCATTCAGCACTTGGTGACCCCTCTACATGTTTCACCTATTTCGCAGCTGTACCTCGGCTGTCATCTATCCAAACAGCACCGCCAGCTGTGACCACTTATAGAACCATGAGCAAATATTGGCGTGACATTTTATTTGCTCCTTAAGATTCTTAGCAAATACTCCTGTTATAATTTATGTGTTTTTAGTACCCAATTTTTATATTTCCTTTCTCTTGGAATTCTTAGCATCATCTTCTTCTATTATATCTGTATTTATGCCCAGTTTCTCGTAGTTCTTTTGTGCTTGTGTATGTAATTGATAGGTTCTTAACTGTTGTAATGCATGAGGCTAAAATGCTGACTTACGTCATGTATTGTCCTTTGATTCACTTTCAGCGCTGTAGAACGCTAAAAAATTTAACATAACTAGGGCTCTATGGCAGGATAAATCAAGAGGAACATAGGGCACTTATTTCAAGCACCCATTATTTTTAAAAAAGGAAAGAACATAGTAGTGTGAAAAAGAAAACAGTAATAAAGTATGGAAACCTGGCTGCCCATCATAAGTGATGTGACTTCCTTTCACTGCAATGATACGATTGGCACTGGTGGACAACGTTTGAAGCATGAAACCCATGATACCCTTGGCATTCGTCAGCATGGCAAATGGGTTTGCAACATTTAGGAATGCCAGCGGTATTGTAGGTTTCATGCAGACATTGGTTGTGTTACACCTTATGAGTATTTCCTTTCTCGAACATGAAGGTTTACAGCAGTGCTTTGAATTACAAATATATTTCCCAATTTTCAGAATTTATGAATGCAAGAGTAATCCTACAGTTCATGTAAAAATTATTTTACATACTATATGCCCATAGATACACGCTTCTTCTGCTGACATAGCAACGACAGGTGGTGGCGGGATGTATGTTTTTATTTCAGATTTAAATATTGCCTTCCAGGCCTGGGTTAGTCTACCAAATTAAGGATTCTAGGCCAGAGTCCCTGCACTAGAGGTAAGTGAATTGAACGAAGAATCATAAACATGAAAATATCTTGTTTGTGACACCAATTTGACAATTAGAAAGGTTATTTCTGCAGTCATTTCCAAATTTGTGATATATTTTATGACTGGCTTCAATAATGTGAGAACAAATATTTGTTTATTGTCAGCACAGTTGATGGCACCCATTTGAACACCATTCCTTTACAGGCTGAAAATTCTATGTATTAATGGGGTGTTTAAGGTTTTGCGCACTCAATGTTAAGGGATGCAAATGGTGGCATAGAACAGAATGCAAGAAAGAACAAGTGTGTGGCTTTACGTGCCAAAACCACGATCTGATTATGAGGCAAGAAAGAACAAAGGAATGCAACTAGGACATGGGGCTTTGTAGGCAGACGCCGTGGTGTGCTAATCCTGAAACTCCCTACGGGGTGCCTGAAGGCATTGTCTAACGCTTCGGCTGAATACATTGGCAGTCACTTATTAAGAGGAAATGCTCCTCGAAACAAATTTTTAAAATTATTTCTGCGAGATTTAAAAAAACTGCTGCCATAGTTTCGTGAATTTTAAGTATGTCAATGGTTTCTCTGTAGCTGCTATATTTTTTAGTTATGTCCTACACAGTGGCAAAGTATCTGCAGGCACTTTTTGTATATAACAGATTCACAAGAATCATCGTGCTGTATCTTATTCAGCTCATTGTAGACGGCGAGGTGCCGATATTTACCCAAACAGCATGTAAAATTATTGAAACTATGCAAAACAATTCATCGTCATCAGCCTATATTTATGTCCACTGCAGGATGAAGGACTCTCCATGTGATCTCCAATTACCCCTGTCTTGTGCTAATTCCAACTTGCGCCTGCAAATTTCCTAACTTCATCGCCCCACCTAGTTTTTTGCCGTCCTCGACTGCGCTTCCCTTCTCTTGGTATCCATTCTGTAACTCTAATTTATTTATTTATTTGTTTATGATACCCTCAGGGTCAACAGACATTATGTATCATTGCGCGCAAAACGACGTGGCAAGGTAGAAAAAGGTCACGTCTTCTCGCATAAATCTGTTGATAGTTTGCGCTTCGTATTTATACGTGTTCCTTCTTTATTCGTATTTGCGCGCAATGATACACCTCTGGGTAATGGAAAACCAACAGACATTACAGAGGGGAGTGGTATAAAATAAAGAACAACAAAATTTCAACTACAAGAAGCAGCACAATGTTTCTAGTTATACGATAATAGTTATGAAGAGGCAGAATACATTTTACAAAAATACTATAAATACAAAAACACAAAGAAGCAGTCCAGTGTTTCTAATTCTACAATAATTGCTATAAAGAGGCAAAATACAACAAGATGTTACACTGCATTCGCTAATGAAGTCACAAATTTTTCATGATCTGAGATTGTTACTAACAATTTGGGAAGGCAAATCCAGTCATTTGATGTGCGTGGTATGTATGACTGTAGGAATGATTCTCTTTTACAGAACGGAATACCAACTTTATGAGCATGATCCAGACGGCGCGAAACGTAATGGGGAGGAAGTATTAGTAAATCGCGCAGGTAAGGATGATGATACAGTTTGTGAAAAAGGCTTAAGCGAAGCATCGCACGCCGAAAAGCAAGCGTAGGTAGTTTAAGGTTAGCTTTCATTACCGTGATGCTCGAGATTCGATTGTAATTAGAGATTATAAAACGACCTAATTATTTTGCACCATTTCTAGCGAATGTACCAAATTATTATGATGCGGATCCCAAACCGAAGCGGCATATTCTAACTTAGGACGAATGAGTGTTTTATATAGCATTAGTTTGAGAGACGAAGGCGACTTTGCAAAGTTACGACGAAGATATCCGAGCATGCGATTAGCGTTGCAGACAACATGAGAGATTTGAGTATCCCATCTTAGATTGCTACTGATGTGAACTCCGAGGACTTATATGAAGATACGCTGTCGAGTAGTACATTATTTAGGTGATAAATAGGTAAACTAGTATCTTTCTAGACACTCTCATGAATTTGCATTTTTTAGTGTTTGTTCCTGAGCCAGGTGTTACACCACTCAAAGACGGCGTTAATGTCAGCTTGAAGAAGAGCGGCGTCATTTGGACCTGTTATTTCTCGGAAAATTACGCAGTCATCGCAAACAAATGAACGGATGAGGAAATGCAAGATGGTAAATCGTTAATATAAATGAGGAAAAGAAGAGGGCCGGGAGGACTGAGCCCTGCGGTACCACCAGAATGGACTGTGCATTCTTCAGAATTCGCGCCGTTAGCTGAAACAAACTGAGACGGTAGCAAGAAAACTTTTAATCCAGATTAAAATGCAGGGATCGAGGTTAAGCAGTTCGTAATTTATAAATGAGCAGTTTGTGGACACACTTGTCAAAGGCTTTCGAAAAGTCAAGAAAAGTGCAGTCAGCCAAGGACCTATTGTCAAGAATGGTGTTTAGTTTGTGTACAAAAAGTGTTAATTCAGTTTCACATGAGTATGATTTGCGAAATCCATGCTGCGATGGTGCGAAAAATGAATGTGATTCCAAGAACGTAGCTAGGTGAGAAGCCAAGATATGCTCTAGTATCTTGCAAGGTATAGTTGTGAGTGAAAATTGGTTTGTAATTTAGAGGGGAATGTTTATTGATGACTTATGGATTGGAATTACCTTCCCGAACTTCCACTCGGATGGAAGAATACCATCGTGCAATGATTGCTGGAAAACTTTAGTTAAGATGATTGATGTTAGCAAACTGTGCTTTGTAGGAACTTCACATTAATCTGATCACAACCCGGCGCAGAGGACGGTTTAGGGACCTAATGATGCTTGCGACACCATCATAGCTGATAATGAGAGGGAACATTATATCATGGTCATTTGGTCGTAAGTGTGGTGAGGTGGAATTGCTGGGTAACGAAAAAAATGTCACAGTTTCGCCCTAAGGGCGAAGCAATGAATGCGATAGCAACACAGCAATGTCATACGAAGTAAGGTGAGCGGCTTTGGTAGCAATATGAATTGTAGTAAACATTAGCTGATTAAGTAAGCAGGTGTGCTGCGGCGTAAGTAGACCGACATGAAGAGAGACTCGATGACCACGAGAAGGCGCGTGTGAAACGGTGGTGTTGATGAGAAGCGCTGCCCGTGGGCAGCGCGTGCGAAGGGGACACACCTGTAGCGCTGCACTGCCGATACGGGCAGCATTGCATGTGAAGCGTGCGTTGGAAAATGTGGCCCGACTATTACTAACTGTGGTGTGAGCGCGCACAAACAAACATGAATAGATCACACTGAATGACTGCAGACAACGACTGTCAAAACGCTGGCAGCAAGCGCATATACGCCGCAACGGGGAAGGTACGTGCGGTCTATCGCTTCAACGGAAACTAAGCGGCGAATGTAAAGGTCAGAGCCGTGTGGAGATAAGAGACCGTGCGAGCGAGCGACGAGCGCGGTTGTTGGCAGAGTAGAAATGCGCCCCCCCCCCCCCCCCCTACGCTCCCTCCGGCGCTCGCTTCTCGCTTCCTTGCTTGCGCGTGGAAGATTGAGTGCGTTCGCTCTCCGTGACAGCGTGCGTCCCCGCACGCTTCCGCTCGGGCATACGGCGCGCGGCGAAGATTTTATCTATACGGAACCTTACGGCGACGGCGACGACGACGGCGACGCCGACGGCAGAAATCCGGTGGAAGTGTCCATATAATTGCTATCGCAATAAAATGTTTTGCGAAGACTTCATTTAGTACTCCGGGACACTGGTTGGCCGGTATAGCGTCACCATTAAGGTCACTGAGCGCTATTACATTATCGTCCTTTAAGATTAACCATGCGCCAAAATTGTTTAGGGTTAGTTTAAGCATAGAAGGTAATGTGCTGCTTAGGAAGTTATCTTTGCCGTCTTCTAGGGCCTGCGCGTACTCATCGGCGCTCTGTGTGTAGGCTGACCAACGAGCATTGGTACGGCTTAGTTTAGCTAATTTAAACAGGCGCTTTTTTATTAGACAAGCGTTTTAGGTGACGATTATACCATGTTTCTTTTTTGGATTAGAGGTGATTGTGTAAGTAGGGATGTGCCTATCTAATAATTCAGTCCCTTTATTAACAAAGATACACAAGTTTGACTGAACATTACGGCATTCAAATTCACGCAAGTATTCATCAAGGAATACTGCGAGTTCATTATTAATTGAGAGAAAGTCAGCCTTGTTATAATGTCTTAACGTCTTGACATTTTTAATCGGTTTAGGTTGCTCGAGGCAAACTTTAAATGAACGTAGGCAATGATCACTGATACCTGGCAAGCATGTTATGTCGGAAATAAGATCGAGTCGGGTGGCAAAAACAAGGTCAAGTGTATTGGAAACAGACGTGGTTATTCTTGTTGGTTCATTAACGATCTGGGTCAGTGAAAAGGTATTGCACAATTCCAAGAAATCTTGTGCCATAGAGGAGTTAGGATACACTGTGGGGGATCATTTTCCCACATAATATTCGGCATATTAAAACCACCAAGCAAGAAAATTGGCACTGTGGTGTGACGAGAGCAGACACTATGAATGGCATCGTGCAAATCGCTCACAAATGTTGCAGTGAAATTTGGGGGGCGATAGAAGACACCCAAAATTATTTTTTGGTATGCTAGTTTTACGACTGCACATACAATCTCCAAACTCGATGTAATTTTAATGCAATCTGAAGATAACCTTTTATTATCGCCAGCAGTACACCGCCACCTTGGCGTGTATCGCGGTCACAGCGGTAAACAGAAAAATCGCACGAGTTAGTGAATAATTCATGATCCCCGATTTGTGGATGAAGCCATGTTTCGGTTAACGCCATAATGTCAGGTCCGCGTGTGTCAATGGCCGATTCCAGTGCAACGCCTTTGTTGATAATGCTTCGGATGTTAGTAAAAGAAAGGAGGTATTTGATAGGTTGCGCTTGCTGACCCTGTCGCGTTCCTATCTCACAGAGCGAGCAGTGGACGTCGACTGCCCGGTAACAGGTGTGCGCCCAGGCGCATGCTCTGTATTGTCTGCAGCTCTGCGTGTTTGTGACGACTCGTTTTCTTTGACACATTGACGTATCGGTTCGTAGACCTATTGCTTCTTATTTATAATTTACTTTTTGTAACGCACTTGGTAGGCGGTGCGCCAGGTTGATCTTTAGCAAACTGGAATAGTTTTCGCCTCACTTCACGTGTGGCTACACAAAAGTCTTCGCTAACGCTTATATTTTTCTCTTTCAGTATTGCTCTTGCAGAAGGCACTTTTTCTTTTGATTTGAAATCAGAAAGCTTGACGATCATAGGGCGGCATTTGTTTTGCGAATATGATCCTAAGCAATGCGCGCGTTCGATCTCGTTGTCTGACAGGGCGTCAAGCGCACCTGTTAAGATGGCCCTTATCTTGGACTCGGATTGTTCCCACGATTCCTGAGAATCTGGAATGCCTCGAATAATTAGGTTGTTGCGCCGGGAACGGTCCTCTTGCTCGTTCAGACGGGATTCTAAATGGCCAAGATGGGTGTCAACCGACTTGACTGAGTCCTCTACGTGATCAACAGCACGTTCTAGGAGCTCAATTGATTTCGTTTTTGCTTCAAGTTCATCAAGCCTCTTCTGGATTGACGTAATTTGAGCTTCGATTTTCTTTTGGCTCGTCCTTATATCTTTAACATCAGTTGCCAACTCGTTCTGGACCTTTGCGTAATCATGAGTTGAGCGCGTATGAAGGTCTTTAATGAGGGTAAATATGACTGTCATCTTTTCGGAGGGATCATAAGGCAATGAATCCATATGGAGCAGGGCTTTAGTACGCCTGTCAGGGCCTGGATTAGCTTCCACATCACCAGGACGAAGTAACAAAAAAAAAGCATCGAAAAGCAATCACAGGCAATGCCAGCAAGCACTTCCGGGCACGGAAGCAGGACCAAACAACGATTATCATTTTTCTTAGCGTACAAAGAGTATGGCTTACACACCTGTAAAAGGCAGAAGCGTGGGAACTGAAGCATACTGCTCCTGGCCGTGCCTCCGTGCCCACTGAAGAGAACGTTGCACCGCCATCCATATAAGTCCGTTCCTGGCTGTGACGTCATCGTGCAAGGAGACCATGTGCAGAAGGATGGGACGATAGCGCTTCCATCTGGGCCTGATTTCCCGTGCGGCTGAAAGTCAGGCAGTTGGTAACTGCAGTTGCGGGGCGGGAACGACCATGCACGTGCGGAACATGGCGAGACTTGCACCGACGACGCTTGCAGCAGCAGAAAAGAAGCCAGGTAAGCCTGTAAAAGGCAGAAGCGTGGGAACTGAAGCATACTGCTCCTGGCCGTGCCTCCGCGCCCATCGGTTATCCATCCGGTTATCCACCGGTTATCCATCCAAATGGTCCACCGGTTATCCATCCTACGCATTGCATTGTAATTTCCAGTAGATATTAGCATTCTACATATCTTGAAGAGTATGTATGCCAAATTTCGTTAGTATCCGGCAATTGTAAGTGCACAAGGTTATTCTCATGAGACTGTGAAAAAAATATTGAAGTGTACTGAGCTTTACTTGCCTAGTCCCACTAAGTTTACATTTATTCGGATAGATATCGGCACTTTGCACCTACAATGCGCTAAGTTAGCTACAGCACAATGCTTTTATGAAAATTTATTACACAAGAAAGTGCCTGCAAATATCACTATATATTGTGCCATTGTTTAAGACATAACTGAAGAAATGTAGCAGCTAAACAAAAATAACGTTTACGAAATCGGCTTGAAGAACTACCTAATTGGCTTACTTTTCAAACCTCTAGTACAAAACATTTTTAAGAACATTTCGAGCAGCATCTCCTTTTAACACAAGATTTAATAAACAAAACGTGTCCCTGGCTATAGTCACCTATAACATAGCTGGGAAGACAGCCAGAGTCGCTTAGACAAGAGGACTTGCCTTAAAAGTTAAAGGCAAGTCCTCTTGTCAAAGCGACTCTGGGTTGTCTTCCCATGCGCTGCTGTTAAGTACTGAGTTTTCCTGCATTCTCCATAAGTACAACACTAAAAATTTTGTGAATGTCCCCATTTCCCTGAAAGGCAGATAAGAATATCACTTTGTTCGACCTTTACATGTTGAATCTTTATCATTGTTTTGTGTTTTGTACTGAGTGTTTCAGTGGTGACTGCCTCTAATTATTGAACTTAACTGCTTCAAGACAGTGCAGCAATTTTTGCTAACAAAAATTTATAGCAGTGGCAGGCATTAGAATTGCAGTACTCAAGAATTTTTCCTTTGTAAGAAATAGACTAGCGCCAGTTCTGAGAAACACATCCCCAAAAGCAATGAGAGAATAGATTTCTGTTCCACACAGAATCGTGCTACAGGGCTTACAAAAGGCTTTGTGGCAAAGTAATATCCGAAACAGCAGAGCCTGCTCCACCAAGTATGGTAACAAATATTTCAGGGCTGCCAGTCTGAGTTCTCTTACCAACTAGCTATACGTTCAGCACTGACTAGCCTCAATAGTGCAATGTCAGCATTCTGCTGAAGTTGTTTATTTGCTGAAGTTATTCAACTTTAATTATTGTGATCATGTTTAAGAAGACGTTGGCAATTATCACGCACTTGTAATTTCTGTCACTTTTGTAAATACTTGCCAGTTATCTTTTCAGCCTATGATTTTTGGTAATAGAGAAATTCATTGCAGAAAGAGCTAGTACATTGTATTTAATTATACAGGTACTAGTCGTTCGTAGATTTTTGTCTTCAGCATTTGTTCTGCCCCACAACTGTTTCTTGAAATCTGAAATGATGTACTCGCCTCCTTAGCAATGTAAAGTGCAATCTCTCAGTATGTCTTGTTTAAAATACTGTTGATAGACCAGATAGTTAGACTATTTGCTATTATCAATTATAACAATGATAATGTAGGACCATGATAAGATTGGCGTTGACTCACAACTGTGCCCAGCTACATCCAAGCAGCTGTACCATACAATTTGCATGTGCTCAGAAGAGCTGAACACCACTGATAAAAAGTAATGGCCACCCAAGGCTTTTACTCGTTGAGTGTCATCTTGTAAGAGCAGAATATTCGCCAGAAGTAATTTATCCTCAGTGTAAATACATAAATCAGTTATGTGAGGTGTTTTATTTGTATGTTGCAAGTGAGAAGTTCTTGTGATCTTGCTTGTTTTTATTTTGTTTCCTTTGTGAGCATGAGTAATGTAGGTTGCCTCGACGCATATTCTAAAAACTATTCCTTACCACTGCGAGTCATGAAAGTTAATTTACACATAACTTTCCCGGCTACTAATATCGCAGGCTTCACGTTTAATTTTTTTATGTCTGATGTTATGTTTATCTACCAAGTCGTTTTGTCGTACATTGAAACATATTCACCCATTGCACAGTGGGCACGCAAATTATGAGTATCTGTTCTTTCTTTCTACCTTGCTCTGGTTTTTTCTTAGCTTAGCATTAGTGCAATCGCCTGTCTGCACCTGCAAAAAGGTAGCAAAGTGGCTAAAGTTAAAGGTCGACGAAAAGATCAATATACCAAGCCGTAAATTCAAAGCTTCTATACAATTTTAAAAAATGTGACATCCCCCTATGGTGTGAGAGTTGCTTTCGGCATCAAATGAACTGGGTAGCCTATTTGCTAGAGTACACAACAAAGCAAAAAAGTCACTCTAGATAGGAGCGGCAGGGGAAAGTTCAGCGCAGAAAATGTTTTATTTCACGCACCATTAATGTGGCTTATCAGCTGCTCCTATTGTGTGGGAACGCATATGTTGAGTAGACTAGCCTTCGCACCAATGTTACCTTAAGGGGACAGAGAAAGGTAGAAATTAAAAAACATATATTCACACTTGGGCTGCCTACTGTGCATTGTGTGGATGTTTTCACTCTACAAAAGACTACTGTGGCAGGTAATCACAAAGACAAAAGAATTAAAAATTAGCGTTATGTGTCAGTCAACCTTCTGTGACCTCCAGTGTTCATAGAAACCCCTTTTTCTGTATGTGCGAAGCCATAGGTAGGCTTTACGTAACTCAGTCATGCTTGCGAAGTTAAAAATCAGAACAAGAAAACTCACAAGAACTTTATATGAGTGACATGCAAAGGGTAGCACCTAATGTAACTTAATGCATTTACTGATGGTAGATTACAGCCGGTACCTAATCTGCTCTTACAGGGTGACTTGTGATGAGTAGAAGCCTTCCTCACGTCTCTACTTTCTGTATGCGTCTATTGGCTCTTCATGCACCACGTGTATTGTATTGTTACAGCTGCATGTGTGTAGCTGGGTACAGTTTAGTTATCACCTGGTCTGCTTCCTTCCTTGTCCTCGTCATTCATGCGCTATCTTTGTCGTAACAAAATACAGCTACCTGTGCTACATATTTTGCCAGCGTGTTTACTTTATGGCAAGTCTTGTATTAGTGCTTATTGCAATCAGTGAAATTGTTGGTGTCTTAAAAAACATAGTCTTAAAAACATGTTTACGTTAACGCAAATAAAATGTTTAGCTTAAATATTGCTGTATGTTTTCTCTAATATTGTCAGTTAAGTTTTCATGCACTGTTGCAGATTTTATGAAAGAATAAAATTGATGCACAACTTTTTAATTTGGTGGTTTTCAGTTTCAACTTAAGCTAAGAAACATGCATGAGTTGTGTGGGAAAAGTGCCAACAAGCGTAGCATACGGTAAGACAGCTGTTTTTACTGTTAAATTGGAATATAGATTGCCAACCAGTTGCTGTCTGCAATTTGTAATGCATAGATTATGTAATCTAAGTTGGAATATTGTTCTTATTGCACTTCATTATCTGGTTCTCCTTTTTTGCACCAGTGTAGCCCTTCGTTATATTTATGTCTACTTTATTTGCGTAGGAGCGGAAATTAAGTTCTAAATAAAAATACGCATGTGAGAACAGTGAAATAGGCTTAGCTTAAGAACCTATTGACATATTATAACTTTATGACTTGTGTTGGGGTGAATTGAACTTTTTCAGGAGTGACATACTATTTTGGGGTGTCATTATGGCTCAGAGTGACATTGCATGTCATACACATGCAGCTGCAAGGTGCACAGTGGGTGTTTCTTTAAAACTGTTTTGCTTGGTTGGCCATTGACTCCAGTTTAATAGCAAAGAGAACTGTCTTGTGTACATGGTGATTCTCTGCTGACTGATTTGACACTTCCAGAAGACAATAACAAAGTGTTGAAATATTCAATTTTTGTTGCTAGCCTGCCACATGCTTCTTAGCAGATTAGCTATGGATTCGTTATTATTCCATGTAGTTTTTTCACAATAGTAACTTTGCACTGTCAGTAAAAGTTTTTGATTCATTTTGAAAAGCGGCTCGACACTGCCAGCCAAGAGTCGAATGACTTAAATGGATTAGTTAGTTTACTCTATTTGCAAGAGTCCTGTACCATGCATAACGCGACACACACTAATGGAGTCATCAGACTCGTCAAGAATAGTTATCTGACTCCTTCAGCAGTGGTCATGTGACCCTTTATGTTGACTCGCCTGACTCATCTAGAATAGTTAACAGACTCCCTCAACAGTAGTCTTTTGACCCTTTATGTTGACTCGTCTGACTCATCTAGAAGAGTTAAGAGACTCCCTCAGCAGTAGTCTTGCAACTCTCTAGAAAGGGTTCAGGAGACTACTATAGTCGGGTACAACTTTAGAAGACAGGAGGAGGCCCCGCCCAGTTGACCGAAGCGCAGCAGCCAATTCCTCCGCGACTCAAGAAGTAGTCCCGCTCAAGAAATTGTGACTGCTTCTAAAACGCGTATTTGTCGGCATAAATAAGATTTGTGTATCGTGACGAGTGGTTTGGTAAAACTATCATGATGGAAATGCTACCGCACATGCCGGATCGCGAGAGAAAAAAAAATGTCACAGTTTCGCCCTAAGGGCGAAGCAATGAATGCGATAGCAACACAGCAATGTTATACGAAGTAAGGTGAGCGGCTTTGGTAGCAATATGAATTGTAGTAAACATGAGCTGATTAAGTAAGCAGGTGTGCTGCGGCGTAAGTAGACCGACATGAAGAGAGACTCGATGACCACGAGAAGGCGCGTGTGAAACGGTGGTGTTGATGAGTAGCGCTTCCCGTGGACAGCGCGCGTGCGAAGGGACACACCTGTAGCGCTGCACTGCCGATCCGGGCAGCATTACATGTGTAGCTTGCGTTGGAAAATGTGACCCGACTATTACTAACTGAATGAACAAGCGTGGTGTGAGCGCGCGCAAACAAACATGAATAGATCACACTGAATGACTGCAGACAACGACTGTGAAAACGCTGGCAGCAAGCGCATATATACGCCGCAGCAGCGGGCGAAGGTACGTGCGGTTTATCGCTTCAACAGAAACTGAGCGGCGAACGCACAGTGCATAAAGGTCAGAGCCGTGTGGAGATAAGAGACGGTGCGGCGAGCGACGAGCGCGGTTGTTGGCACAGTAGAAGTGCCCCCCCCCCCCCGCTCCCTCCGCCGCTGGCTTCCCGCTTCGTTGCTTGCGCGTGGGAGATTGAGTGCGTTCGCTCTCCGTGATAGCGCGCGACCCAGCACGCTTCCGCTCGGGCATACGGCGCGCGGTGAAGAATTTATCTATACGGAACCTCACGGCGACGGCGACGGCTACGGCTACGGCGACGGCGACGCCGACGGCAGAAATCCGGTTGAAGTGTCCATATAATTGCTATCGCAATAAAATAACTCCGTGCCTTCTACAAGGCTGTGCGTCGTCTGCTACGGAGCAAGATCGACGGCACCGGGCGTAGTAATCGCTGGCTTAATAGCATAAGATTCATATATACTTTTTGTATGTTTGCACAACCTTATTTTTTAATGTGTTGGGCTTATTTTTTAATTATTATTTTTTTCTTTTTGTTTCGTGGTTGCGAACCTGCGATCTCGTGAGTTCGCGCACGATCGCGCGCGGCATTCCGTGCCAGTTTTCAGCGATGGAGCCCAGCGAGGTGACATCGGAACGCGATCCTTTGTTGCCGAACGAGCCTTGTGCCGCCTTGATGACCACACCACCAAGGAGCCTCGGCAAGAACAAGAGCGGCCACATCCTGAACAGCGATTCACGCAACATGATCTGCCACTGCTACACGTTTTGGCGTGGAGGACACGAGCAAGTTTGTCGCTGATATGCTCGGTGTCAGCGAAATGACTGTGTTCAGGGTGAGGGAGGAAGTTAAAGCTTCGCATTTTTCGGGTGGCAAACTGACGACGCCCTCGCGAAAGCGCCCACGCAATGCGGAGAAGAGAAGACGCAGCGCGAAGTTTGACAGCTTCACATTGTGCGCTCTGAGGTCATGTGTGCACAATTTCTTTCGCCGCAACGAGATACCGACGGTCGAGAAGATAACTACCGAGTTTCTCCATCACTAAGGCGGTGTACTGTGCGTCGCCTGCTTGCCGAGATCGGCTTCAAGCACGAAAAGAGAAGCCGCAACTCGCTGCTTATCGACCGGGATGACATCACCAATTGGCGGAATCGCTACCTCCGTGACGTGGAGCGCTACTGGGCGGAAGGCCGAAAGATCTTCTACCTGGACGAGACATGGGTGACGGCGGGAGACACTCGGTCGGACAGACACCGTGGTGCAGAAGCGGGGACGCCTGTTCGCTCGAGCAAATGGCCTGACGACGGGTCTAAAACAACCTTCTGGGAAAGGTCAGCGCCTGATCGTGACGCACATCGGCAGCGAGTATGGTTTCGTCGACGGCTGCTTGGATGTATTCAGAGGCCAAAAGACAGGCGACTACCACGAAGAAATGGATGGCAATCGCTTTGAGGGCTGGTTCAATGACGTTCTGCAGAAGTTGCCAGCTGGTAGCGTCATTGTTTTAGACAATGCACCTTACCATAGCCGGCGAGAAGAGAAATTGCCGACGACGGCATGGAAGAAGGAAAAGATACAGGAGTGGCTCACAAGCAAGAACATCACCTACGGTGAAAGGATGATAAAGAAGCAGCTGCTTAAGCTGGTGGCATCTGTAACGTCAAGCTTTCTGAGCTACATCGTAGACAACACAGCTATAAGGGCCGGTTGCATTGTACTCAGGCTCCCGCCGTACCACTGCGAATTTAATCCCATTGAGCTTGTGTGGGCCAAGGTCAAAAATGGCATCGCTGCGGACAACTGAGACTTCAAGCTGTCCACGGTTGACATCATCTTGAGGGAGAAAATCAAGCAGGTAACGGCGGAAGACTGGAGGAAGAGCATTCAGCATGTGATGGATTTGGAGGCAAAGTTCAGACTTTTCTGGGAGTGAGCACATTCAACCCATCATAATCCAGCTGGGTGAAGATGACACTGAAGAAAGCGACTCCGACTGCGAGCTGTCTGGCATTGAGCCACTCGACGAAGCACAAAGGCTTCTTATTAACAAAAAAGCAGCCCTTATTAGGGCTATCAAAATTTTGCCGGTGGGTTTGCAACAGCCAACCATCCATTCCGTGACTTCTCAAATAAATAAGCAGTTCCATTTATGGCATATTCCTTATAATAGAAGCTCAATTCTGATAAGCAACGTCCTGCACACATTGTGCTCCATTTAAGAAGTGGCATAGAAACACATTTAAATGCTGGCATATCTGAATTGAAACACTATTGTTAACCATGATTATCGTTGGCGGGCTCAAAATGCTCATTCGGGCAGCCACCGTCGAGTTTGACGCGCCCCATAGTGAAATAGCAGTAGTCAGAGCACGATTTATGGTTCTGTTAGCAGTCTGCACTGGTAATCACAGTCATGTCATAGCGAGTGGCGGTGAAATAGCAGCAGACAACACGAAACTGACAGCCACTGTCAGCAGCTTGAATGCCAAAGCACATTCATGTGGTTGCAATGTTTATTTTGCTATCTGGCTCACACAAGTAATGCGAATAAGAGAACAAATATAAGACATCATTAGCTTAGAGAGGCCCAAAATGCTCATTCAGGCAGCCACCCTCGAGTTTGACGCGCCCCATAGTGAAATAGCAGAAGTCAGAGCACGCTTTATGGTTCCGTTAGCAGTCTCCACTGGAAATCACTCCTGTCATAGTGAGTGGTGGTGAAATAGCAGCAGACAACACGAAACTGACAGCCACTAGCTGTCAGCAACTTGAATGCCAAATCACATTCATGTGGTTGCAATGTTTATTTTGTTATCTGGCTCACACAAGTAATGCGAATAAGAGAACAAATATAACATATCATTAGCTTAGTGAGGCCTAAAATGCTCATTACCCGCCGCGGTTGCTCAGTGGCTATGGTGTTGGGCTGCTGAGCACGAGGTCGCGGGATCGAATCCCGGCCACGGCGGCCGCATTTCGATGGGGGCGAAATGCGAATACACCCGTGTACTTAGATTTAGGTGCACGTTAAAGAACCCCAGGTGGTCCAAATTTCCGGAGTCCCCCACTACGGCGTGCCTCATAATCAGAACTGGTTTTGGCACGTAAAACCCCACAATTTAATTTTTTTTGAATGCTCATTCAGGTAGCCACCGTCGAGTTTGACGCGCCCTATAGTGAAATAGCAAGAGTCGGAGCACGCTTTATGGCTCCGTTAGCAGTCTGCACTGAAAATTGAAGTGTTGTCATAGCCAATTTTTAATTTATTAATCTGACTCGAGCAAGTAATGCGAATGCAAGCACAATTATTACCGTGATTAACTTTGCTACCATTTTTTGTCATGTTTACATACCGGAAAAATGCTCAGTAAAGTTGAATGTGTTTTAGTGAGTCAATTTCTTCATTACAAGCCGTAGGCAAAGTGACGGACAGATTCAGACAGTGGTATTGGGGAAGTAATAAATGGTGAAAGTTGCAAAAGCTCTCACAGCACTGCTTTGCTGGACTCCATTCACTAGAAAACTGCATTTGTAATGATGAAAGCTTCAAGACAGGAAATGATACCCCACTGCACAATGTTATATATTTGTACCACCACATGTGACGGGCAGCAAAACCATCTGTTTATTAAGACTGAATGCAACAACATAGCAAGGTGCTGTTTCACAATATGGCACCTTTTCATGTGCACTTCGGGCAAGCTACCGTATGCACTGATGCATAAACACATTGACAGGGGTAAGAGACGAAGTAACTGTGCAAGCCACGTGATGCTTTTAACATTTTGTATCTGTCAATGTTTCTGTTGTCACAGCTGATAGAACTTTCTTTGGTGCAAGTTGGTTAATCACGTTGCGGCAACAGCACAAGAAGCAAGGTCAGAATAGTAGGACAAAACAAAGCAAGGTGACAGACTGAGGAGGCAAGGTAGACAAGAGAGAATGGCTTTAATGACATCGAAGAGGCCAGCCCTGCTATTCACTGGACTTGGTGCTTTGAATGAGACGAGTTCATGGAATTGTAAAGAAAGTCGTGGCTGCAGCATGCTTACAAGAACAAAAGCAAAGATAAAAGGATAGAAATAGGAATAAATACATACACGCAGGGAAGAACTCACATATTCACACACATGAAAACAAACGCGAGCACGAAAACTAAGATCTAAAATACAAAAAAGGGCAAAATAACAAATATACATAAACGCACAAGAAAACACGCACACACATTTAACGCAGACGGGAGTAGAACTATTAGGAGTCAGTTCACAAGCAGCTGTGTCTACTTTGTCGTACTTTTTTTTAATCTACATATTGGCTCTGTTGCCTTCACTGTCATAGCAATTTTGTAGTAGCGACATATCACGACAAAGCGCAAAGCTGTGTTGTGGGAAAGCAAGTCGAGCGCTGGCAGCACAGCTTATGCGCGATTATGTCACAGCAGGCTTTCTACAGCTGGCGCGTGCAGTGAGCGAAGAGTTCTAAGCCATACAGCGACGCGAATTCATGCCAAGCTCCCTTGCAACGGCACCAGTGTATCAGTCATAATTTTATATTAGCATTCAGGCTGACATTAAGGAAACAAACACTACTTCCAAACGCCTGACCGTTAACAATCCAATGACATTCGCTCAAGCAGCGCGTGTTAGTCACTGATTGTTAGTATTGGTGGAAAGCAATCAATCGACGGTGCTACACAACACTCGAACGACGCTGCTAGACGCTCGGCTATCTTATCACACTGCTGCCAACGATCGGTCGTTTGCACGCTGAGCTGGCAGCAACAAATCTTTGCGTTGGAGGTTGCTTTCACAAATCTTTTCTGTTGAGAAACTCGCAGGTTGGTTTCATCCGCGCACGCTTTTCTCATTTATCCTGATAATGGTTTTGCTCCATCACTTCACCATGTCCGACGAGAAACGCAGGGGCACAGTACACAAACACACCCGCCGCTCACAGTAGGCACCAGACTTTGGCGAACTCTCGTCATCGTAACTTCACTTAGGAGCAAAAGAAAACACCACGGAACAAACACGCACGATGTTTCTTTGCAGCGGTATGTCGCCATGGGATCCTGTTTCCACATGAAGCGCAGCGCAGCGTCACCGATGTTCGCTGCAATCTTGCTTCGCCGGCTCACGGCTCAGAACAAACGCACGCGGCACAAATTGTGCATCGTAAGCTCACAATAATATTTCCGGCATGACAGACCACCACAAACAATTCGAATTCACTCTGACGAAGGGAGACGCACAGAGCTGACGCGACTCGGCCCAGTTCGAAGCGAGGGCGGCCATGTTAGGCATGTTCTCCGTCGGCGGGGACACCGGCCGTCCGGCTCATGACATCACCTGAAGTGCGCGCCTATTGGTGCCGGCTCGTGTACATCCGCCTTGGAGGGGCAAATGCCGCTGTCTTCTAAAGTTGTATCCGACTATAGAAAAGAGTGTGCATGACTATTGCGTGAGGAGTTAAGTAACCACCTTGTATACACCAGAGATAGTCTTTGGACTCTCTGGCAAAAGAGAGTTCGGGTGTCTCCCCCAAAGTGTGTCACATATGTGGTGAGCCCAGACTCCGCGAAAAGAGTAAGGGATACTCTTTTTTTTTCTTAGTATGCACATGGCGCAGAAACATGGAAGTTAACAAAGAAGCTCGCGAACAAGTTAAGGACCGCACAAAGAGGGATGGAATGAAATATGTTAGGAGTAGGTCTAACGTTAAGAGACAGGAAGAGAGCGGTATGAATTAGAGAGGAAACATGGATAGCCGATATTCTAACAGATATTAGGAGAAAAAAATAGAGCTTGGCAGGCCATGTAATGCGCAGGATGAATAACCGGTGGATCATTAGAATTACAGAATGGATACCAAGAAAAGGGAAGCGCAGTCGACGACGGCAGAAAATTAGGTGGCGTTACAAAGTTAAGAAATTTGCAGGCACAAGTTGAAATCAACTAGCGCAAGACAGAGGTAATTGGCGATCGCAGGGAGAGGCCTTCGTCCTGCAGTGGACGTAAATATAGCTGCTGCTGCTGCTGCTGATGATGATGAACTACTCCCAAGTCAACGGCAGCATTTCCCGCAATTTGTTGATTATTTGTCGATTATCGATTAGCTATTGATTTTCTATCGATCGGCTATTGCAAGGTATTAGCCACGTATTTGGGCTAGGCTAAGCGCTACCAAGTCATTCCCAGAATTTTCTGGCTTTTATTGATTATTGATCGATTATCGATTAACCATCGCAAGGTATTGGCCACGTATTTGGGCTATACTAAGCACTACCAAGCCATCCCCAGCATTTAGTGGAATTTATTGATTGTTGATTGACTATAGATGAGCTATTGAATAGCTATCGATTGGCTATCACAAGGTATTGGCTACCTATTTGGGCTAGTCTAAGCACTACCAAGTCAACCCCAGCATTATCAGGAATTTATTGATCATTGATTGATTATTGATTAGCTATTGATTGGCTATCGATGACTGCATACGCCTAAACTTAGGCAGTCTTAGGCTTAGCTTCGCTAGCTAACATGGGTATGTGCCATCGCGCTTGGACCTATTCTGCATTACCGCCAGGATCGGCCCACGTTTTCTTCTGTTGACACATTACGCCCGGCTTAAACAGCTCCGCTGTTAAAAATACCTAAATACAATGCAGGGTCCTAATTCAAATAACGCGAAATTTGTTAGTGATAATTACAGTAGCGGATAACACGGCCCCTGCCTCGTCGCCTGTAGCTGCCTGCGTTGCGAAGGCGATGCGTGCCCAGGGAACCTTCTTCCTTCGGGGATTTTACGTGCCAAAACCAGTTCTGATTATACGGCACGCCGTAGTAGAGGGCTCCGGATTAATTTCGACCGCCTGACGTTCTTTAACGTGCAATACAACGCAAGCACACGGGCGCTTTTGCATTTTGCCTCCATCGAAATGCGACCGCCGCGGCCGGGATTTGATCCCGCGACCTCGTGTTCAGCAGCGCAACGCCTTAGTCACTGAGCCACCGCATTTTGCGGAAAGTGTGTGTACTTAAAGGGGCTCTGTTATACTTGCCAAGCTATTCATTGCAACATCTTATTTGTGTTATCCCGAGGTGAATGTAGAAAGAATTACGAAACTTTACGCAGCCGCACAAAAGTTAACCAAATTAAAAAATCTAAATTAACCAGAAAATGACTCATGCTGCTTCCAATTAACCGACAGAGTACATCCCGCGGCCTTCTCTTCGTAACCTCGCTTTAAGCTGCCTCGATGACAAACATGTTTACAGGGTTGGGTGAGACATTACCCCTAAGTCGATTTCGAGACATTGAGGGGAAAAAAAAAGCACTGCGATAAGTTCATACACAGTAATCAGCATCATCAGCCTATATTTATGTCCACCGCAGGATGAAGGCCTCTCCCAGAGATCTCCAATTACCCCTGTCTTACGCTAGCTGATTCATACTTGCGCCTGCAAATTTCCGAACTTCATCTGATGACATGGATGACATGGATGGGATCAATCGTAGAACATCCCTTCCAGAAGCCAGCCTGTTCTCTTGGTTGATTGAAGTAAAGTGTTTCCCTGTTTCTTTTGGAAATTATCGTGGTGAATATTTTATGCAATACTGACAGCAAGCTAATGGGCCTATATTTTTTTAATTCTCTAACGTCTCCCTTCTTATGGATTAGTATAATGTTGGCATTCTTCCAATTCTCTGGTGCACTTGAATTCGTGAGGCATTGCGTGTAAAGGGTCGCAATCTTTTCGAGCATGCTATCTCCTCCGTCTTTTATTAAGTTGACTGTTATTCCATCTTCTCCAGCAGCTTTTCCTCTGATCATGTCTTGCAAGGTGCTTTTAACGTCATCGCTAGTTATAAAAGGAGCCTTTATATCTTGTTCATAACTATTTCGAATGAAAGTATCTAAATACACTAGCTGGCATGCATCTTACCGTGTCCTGTGCCAAGTTTACTTCTCGCTGATTTCATGCAGTGTCCACATTTTACGGCTTCCTCAATATTTCAATCTTCCTCTTCTAAAGCGGCATATTTGATTGCGAGCACCAGGCTGAATTGGTCTGCTTTTACACTTACTGCGTCTAGGTTGGCCTGTTTCTTCTTGACTAATTCAGAGAAATTCTAGACCTGACTAACCTATGGTCAGTGCACTTCAACCTACGTAACATTTCTACATCTTGCACTATGCTGGGATCGGCGACGAATATGAAATCTATTTCATTTCGTGTTTCTCCATTAGGGTTTTTCCAGGTCCGCTTTCTAATGCTACGCTTCCTAAAGAAGGTATTCATTATTCGGAGCCTCTTCCGTTGCGCCAATTGTACCAACATCTCTACTGTAGTGTTCCTACAAAAACATCGGAACGTATGCTGAAGTATGGTGCCGGTGGCTATTAATAATAATTAGAAGAATAGCTGCTGCACACACTTCATAATTTTTCCCTGCTAAGAAAGTTGTCTCTACAACCAGAGGGAGAACCGGAACTTACAAATTTCACTGAAGGGGCTGGTGGCGCCTTCCTTCTCCGGCCATCGAAAATAAACTTTTCGTACGCCCTTGGCCGGAGTTGCGCTATTTTACTATTATCATGTTGCACCAGCGAAGATAAGATTAAAAAACGATGTTAATCAGGTCCATAGGAACCGATAAGACTTGATAAGGGCCGGAGTACGTCCTAAAAGGTTGATCAGGATCGGATCGATTGTGATAAGGTTCATAACAACCGATAAGGGTTGATAATAATCCGATCTAGTCCGAATGATTGATAACGACTGATAAGGGTTGGTAAGGATTTATGCTGACCGGTTCAATTTCACATTGACAATGATGCCTGGCTGCGTGCAGATGAGCAAGTGACACAATGCTTACGCATACTTGGACAACTCGCAGAGGGGTTACTGCGTAAATATTTTCAGGCACGAGACTTTTGAGTTCTGCCCAGCGGGCCGTTGTTCTCTTTCTTTATCGCGCATATAGAAGTCGATTAATTTTATCTAGAGTTTTCCTTTGCGTTGTTATACAGTTCTGTTAGAATTCTTCTACTACATCATCATGTACCCTGTGAAATTTATTTATTTATTTGTACAGACTGCAGCCAAACTTTGGCTATAGCAGGAGTGGGAAAAGAACAATCAATTTTACATATACATTACAACGGTGAAATAACAGTAAGAAATTCATCTAAAGGGAATTCACGTACACTTCCGGGCAAAGCATTCCAGCACTGAATCGTGTGAAGGAAAAAACTCTACAAAAACAAGTCTGAACGAGAACTATACGGAACAATATTTAGAGCATGATATTGCCGAGTATTCGAGGGCGCTGAAAATGAAATGTAATCTTGAGAAGAACAATGTGGTGAATATACATAACTGTGGAAAAACTTTAAACAATCAAAGTGGCGACGTTTCTGGATGGTGATTAGATTCAGGTCAGAAAGATAGAAAGAGGGTGAAAAATATCTATCATAACGACGACAGATAAACCTAGCAGCTGTTTTATGTATTGACTCTAAAGTCTTGACGTCTTTCTTGTGATGGGGATTCCATGTGATAGAGGCGTACTCCAATATCGGACATATTAGAGTTATATAGGTTATCAGCCTAGTGTGTTTTGGTGCGGAACGGAGCGTGCGCTGCAAATAACCAAGGCGTTGAAGGGCTTTTTTGCATGTTAGTTCAATATGCGGAGACCAAGACATATCATGAGAAAAAATAACTCCCAAATATTTATATTGGTTAACTATGTTTAGGGATTGATTGTTAAAGGAGTATATGAAATGAGATATAGAACGACGCCTTGAAAATGATAAAAGGACAGTTTTTCTGAAGTTGGTGGTCATCTGCCACTGTTTGCACCAGCTACAAAACCTTTCAAAACAAGTGTTAAAAGTGACATGATTAGATTCACATTTAATGACACGATATATGACACAATCATGGGCATATAAGCGAAGTTTTGAGGAAATAATAGAACGGAAGTCATTTATATAAAGTTAGACGAGGAGAGGGCCGAGCACGGAGCCTTGAGGTACGCCTGACGATACACCTACTGTAGGGGACTTACTAGGGTGAAAAAGTACATACTGTGACCGTTCAGAGAGAAAGCTGGATAACCAGTTTACAATACAGGAGTTATTTAAAATGCTTTGAAGTTTATGCAAGAGTTTGATGTGAACTATTGTATCAAAAGCTTTTGAGAAATCGATAAATAATGGGTCAATTTGATCACTGAATTCGAAAGACTGGCCTACGTCATAGGCAAATTCTACGAACTGAGAGACTGCTGAGGCCTCTTCTGAAACCATGTTGAGAAGCAGACAAGATGTTGTTAGACTCAAGAACCCGGCTATATGTTTATAGACGATATGCTACAGTAACTTGCCACATTGGGACGTTTATGAAATAGGTCTACAAGTTGTTAAAATGTGCTTATCACCAGATTTGTATAATGGGAGAACCTTAGCAGCCTTTCATGAATTTGGGACTACACAAGTGGACAAGGATTTTTTTTTTAAGATAGTGGTAAGGTACTTGCAACTCCATAAGGAGTAACTTAAAAGAAATAGGTTTGGAATGTCATCCGGGCCTACGCTTATTTTTGGATCAAGATTTAGAATAGGATTTAAAGCACCTTCCTCGCCCACTTCGATGTCATCTATGGAAGTATCTGTAATGTGATCAAAAGGGGGAACCTCAAGATTACCTGTAGTAAAAACTGATTTGAAATAACTGTTAAACATCTTCGCAACTTCAATTGGATGAGTAATTTTTGACCAATAAAGGTAAACGAATTGGACGAGAAACCTGGAGGTAAAATGGAAGACCAAAACTTACGCGGGTTAGTTATAAGTAAAGTCGTCAAGGTGTGTTTATAGTAAAAAATCCCGGGCTGCCACCGTTTTATTTCGAAGTTCCGTTTTAAGAGTGAAATTTCCGAAATGTATCAGGATCACCACTTCTCTTTGCACGTCGAAGTCGGGTGACACGGCGAGAGAGATGCAGAATTTCGAGAGTTATCCAGGGCAATTTAGTGTTTGTCTTTTTGTTTTACGAGGTATGAAGCGATCAATACAGGTCTTAACAGTATCATCAAAAAAGTTACTAAACCGTTACCATCAGACAAAACGTTAAGTTCTTCAAAAGTAGAAAATGAATGGACTACGTAGTCAATGATGGAGGCATCGTCAGCCTGTACAAAATCATGAAATGTGGAGTAAATAAAGCTTCGTTTAGGGACGTTTATATGAACAGAACACATACTGCTTTATGATTCGATATACCCTCGATAATTTCACACGTGTAGCCAATTTCAGACAAAAGCTCACTGAGAAAAGCCAAAACTAACAAAGACGAGCTTATAGTATTGCGTTCAACTATTTGCTTTAAATTACATCATAAGGATACGTTTACTAGTTTACCAGCCCCCCCCCCCCCCCCCGGAAATCAGAAGCCTGCCCCCCCCCCCCTCCATTTCTCGCCAAAGTGTCATCACCAGAGTTCTGTTGCCCACATCATTTGCGGTTTCTTTAGAGTTGCCTCAACGTTTCACTACAAATTTTATTGTGGCTGGAAGCTTACTGCATCAGCGCGGACGTGCACGGCTTTACATTCACACTTTCGCTTTTTTTCTGCAAATCCTGACCATAGGACGACAAGCGCATTAGAAGCGCCAGCGGTGGCTGCCTCATAAGCAATTTTTCTCACTTCAACGTTTTTTTTTTTTTGTTTTGTTTTTTAATTTCGACTGGGAACACTATACACACACATACAATATATTTAAATATATACACAGGAATAAGTTTGTTACAATTTTTAAGAGAAGGATTTAGCCAAGTAACAATTATTTCTAATTGTAAGGATAGGTTATGCCTAGAGAATGAATACGTTGCTCTATGTTCACCTCCAATTACCCCTGCCTTGCGCTAGCGTATTCCTACTTGCGCCTGCAAGTTGGAATACACTTGGAATGCAGGGATAATTGGAGATCGCAGGGAGAGGCCTTCGTCCTGCAGTGGACATAAAATATAGGCGGATGATGATGATGATGAGGATGATGATGATGATGTTCACTTCTCACCCGCCGCGGTGGCTCAGTCAGCTAAGGCGTTGCGCTGCTCAACACGAGATCGCGGGATCGAATCCCGGCCGCGGCGGCCGTATTTCGATGGAGGAATAATGCAAAAACGCCCGTTTGCTTGCGTTTTACTGCACGTTAAACAACCCCAGGTGATCAAAATTAATCCGGAGCCCTCCACTACGGCGTGTCTCATAATCATAACTGGTTTTGGCACGAAAAACCACCAAAAGAAGAAGAATGTTCACCTTTCTTCAAATTGCTTTGCGTGCTTTTTTTAACCCTGAAAAAGAAAAACCTGCAGTCTTCAGTGGCGCCTTCAGCAGAGTCTTTTATCAGCGGCGTGTGAAATGCTCATGAATGTTGTGTGTCTGAGTATTGCTACTGTTTCCAGTAGGCAATGCTAACGACTCACGAAAAAAAACAACCAAAAACTGTTCTAATAATTTACAACATTTATTAGGGATGGAAACATCCCCACATTCCTGCAGCGGTCATAAATAAAAATAATTTACCCAGTAACCGAAGTGAGGCTAAGCCGGATTCACTCGCAATCAGAATCAATAGCCGCCATGCGCAGCTGCGCTTATACTCGCACTAAACGTAAAAAGAAGAAAAAAAGAAAGAGGCGCAGTGTCGCCCGAACGGCGAAGCATCGATTGCAATAGAAAATTAGTAGACAGCTATATGAAGTAAGGATAGTAGTTTTATCGGCCGTATAAACTTGCAAACATTTGCTTACTAACTGAATTATCAAGCATGTTGTCAGCGCGCCCAAGCAAACATGAACGCAGCACACTCGATGACCTCTGACACTAACCGTCAAAACGCTGGCGTATGAAAGTGCGGCACCAACAGCAGCAAGCAGTGATCTTCGTACTGTCTATCGCTTCAACGGAAACTGAGCGGCAAAAACACAGCGCGTACAAAAGTATTAGCCGTCTGCGGATCGCTTTCAAGATACCGCGCGCAGATTACCGCCAAAATAAAGCGCGCGACCCGCGTACGCAGTACTCCCCAGGCGCACGGACAGCCGCAGTCACTACAAACTAGCAGATACGCGCCGCGCTTGTCCCCCCCCCCCCCTTTTTTTTTTTTCAAAGCGCACGCTTTATCGATAAAGTGACCGCACGTTCAAAACTTGTACTCTGCGCATGCGCCGCTGCCTTCTCCTCTGAGCTTTGCAAGAACCCTAAGCTTAGCGCGCTGCCACTGCGCCGTCTATAGTGATGTCTTGTGAGCATTAGCAGGAGGCACCTTCGCGTTTGAGCAGGTGGTGAATCCGAGATAGGAGAACCAAGCGAAGCGCCATTGTGTCCGTTGTGGTTTTCATGCGCACAACTTTGGAAATGTAGATGACTTCAAAAAGCTCGCTGGTTTTTCAACGAGGTAGCACCATCGTGACCAGGCCCTTTGGATGCGCCTCACTCGTCTCACTTGTGAAATTAAGCGAGTGCCTGCCCATGCAGACAAGTTGACAACTGACGTCTGCGACCTGATCGGTCCGAACAGGTGAGTGAAGTCTTCCATTATTAACGCATACCCCTTCGAATACTCGACGTCATTAGTAGAGGTTCACTGTCGCAGTAAGCGTCGTCAGCACGAAAGCAATGTGAAGTGCATCGTCATGATACTTTGAATTGCGTTAACTATAACACTATACGCGCGCGATCGTACATGGTTCTTTATGGCAGCCTTGCGCATCTGGCGGCGTCAAAGTCGGCTACCACGTCAGCAGGAGCGCAAGTGCCCGCGCTTAAGCCACCCAGAGTGACCAAAAGTGGTCGGCGCTGACTGATTAGGAAAATAGTTCTTCGATCTCGTTCTAATGGAGGGGTGCGTCTTTATGAACATTGCGTGGCGTTAGGTTTTAATAAAAGGAAAAAGTGGGAGCTATCGCATAGTTCTGAGCCGTTCTGTACCAGGACGGCAGTCTTACAGAGAGAGTGCTCCTACAATAAGGCATGTACAAGGTATTCAGTTGGCAAAACTTATCAGGCGCTAATACGAGCCGAGGAGGCAGTGAGGGAACCTTCAGGAACAAGTGAATAGTGAACGTGCGTGGTTTTGATTGTGTAAGGCAATTACTGTGTAAGACAACTACTGTGTTTATGTAAGGATCGTGTAAGCGTGGAATGCTTGATCGCGTAGAGATTCGGCCTTTGAGGATTATTCGTTCTCGCAAAATTGTTTCCCAGTGGCAGATCTATTATTCCAGTTTAAGAAATTGAGAGAATAGTCTTTAAAAATAGCAACAGTTTGCTCAAGTGGCAATAGATTGACAAAATGGCTTTGTATGTAGTTTGAATAATGTATTCCAAAATGTATGGTCATGCTGCACAGCGTATTCACAAACATGCTAACAGCCACAAAACTTATTTCTATTTTCACAACAGCCGTGATCTGCGCCTTTGTGGTAGTTATTTATTAACGTGTGACACTTTGTTCAGCGTCCTCATGCCGCTCTCGCACCCGAAAAGTCATTCCTGTGTCAAATTATGAGCCCGAGCTCCTTCGCAGTGAAGCCAGCACACATTGCCATGACGAAAGTTAAAACGCGCATGCGAGCGCCAGCAACGAAAGTGGGTAGACACTCAGGCGTAAGAAAAAGCAAGCTGCATATTCGCTTGGCGCATCGCTCATCGAAACAATTCGTTTTCGCGGCTCTCGGCAAAAGAAACGCGCCGACTGCGGTTTAATGTAGCAAGATGTCACGGCGCCTGTAAACAAAGTAACTGTACCGTCTGCACGCCTGTGAGAGATCTAACGGGGCAATCATGGCCCGGTGGCACTTTGAGGGACTAGGAACCGGAGATAGAGCGTGTTATCTTATGCCACCGTCGTGCGGCAGTGCGCTCAAATAATTAAAATAACATGACGTGTGGATGTAGCTCACAAATGTAGCGCCTGCACCTTCTTTTATTGCGATAGCAATTGTATGGACACTCAAAAGCAGATTTCTGCCGTCGGCGTCGCCGTCGCCGTCGCCGTGAGGTTCCGTATGACGTCAATGGAGATGAAATCGTGGCCGCGCGCCGCCGAACGCTGTATGTGCGAGTGAAAGGGCGCGAGGGACGCGCTCTTTCACGGGGAGTGAACGCACGGCGGAGAACAAACGCGCGTTCTGCGCCGTGCTTCCTTAAGGGCTGCAGAAGTAGGCGTCTCTTTCCTCCTTTACAATCACCATATATGTAGAGCAAACGCGCCTTCTTCCGATGCGCGAGAGGCCGTGGGGGAGGGGGGGAAGGGGGAGGGAAGGGAGGCGACGTTTAGCTGCGGCACCAAGTGCCTATTTATATCAGAGGGTCCGGCAACAGTCACCAACGCCGCACGCATTTTGAGCGAACGCGGGCAAAATGCCGACGGCGTCGACAACAGTTCGGCGCGTTGCCGGTGCTGCTGCATGTCCAAGTTTATACAGCTGATAAAGCTAATATCATTACTCCGTATATCTCTCTACAAATTTGCTATCGCAATTGATGCTTCACCTTTCAGGTGAAACTGCGACAACTTTTTTTTAAATGAAACGTCCTATCTGCTTTATATTTTTGTTTGATTGCAATAATAATCTAGTTGCAGAGATCACAAGTGTCTGGTTATTCGCGACCGATGATTATACTGTGATATTTTTGTTTGTGTTCTGCTTCTCTTTTATTTCAAAAAGAGAAAAGTTGACGGCGCAGTAATGATGACATCGCAAATTGGACAGCGCAAACAAAAATATCGCAGTATAGGGGGTGCATCATCGCGCAGCACGATCAAACCGGACGTGCGCGCCTGTCAATGGTGATAACTGGACGGCGCGCCCTATACCTTCAGGCTTGTTATGCTTCGGCCACGCGCTCCGCTGTTCGCATTTCTTTTCATCGTGATAGTACGTATGCCATGTGTATTCGCGTATAGCTTGTAGACAAATGTAGATTGATCGTCCCATATTCGTTGCCACGTGAGAGTATAAAATTATTCGTATGCTGGTCGGCCCATATTCTGATGAAATGTATTTCTAATTTCAAGAAGACGCATACCTTTATTGCAGCGCGCACTAAATGATATTATGGGTAGCCGAAAATTTTTACAGCTCATTGCCACAAGCGGCGCCGTCATTCATACTTGGCAAATCCTATTTCTTTTGTTTGAAAATTGTGGTTTTTTACCGCGGGATAATTCTTAATGCTTCCAGAAATGGTCAAGATTCTTTTGTCTTTTTAAAAATTCAGCAGGGTTCCTACGCGCTTGACCAACTCTGAATATGAATATTATACCAAACTTTGTATGTTTATGCGAGCGTCTATTCAGAATGTTATTCATTTCCCTTGCAGACTGTTAAAAAGCAATGGAAAAATATCTGATCAGGAAACGGAAAGCCCCCGGTGAAGACTGCGAGGAGAGCCGTCCCTCATCCAGCATTTCCAGTTCAGTCGCTGTAGCTCCTCCGCGCGCTGATGACACTAGCACACCAAGCTCTGTGTGCACTGCAGAAGCCGGTCCTTCCAAAATTAGATCCATCGGCAAGGTTTCTGATGCACCATCTACAGCAAAACAAGGGCGGCGCTTCCAGCCTACCTGGAAAAGTACCTACAAGTGGTTATCTTACAATGTCCACAGTGACAAGGCGTTTTGCGAGACCTGTTGCACAGCATCAGGCATGAAACTGCCGCTCTCTAACACTTCCCAAGACAAGGATTCTTACCTGGCATTTGTGAAAAATGATTTCTCAAACTGGAAAAAGGCAATTGACAGATTTAAATCCCATGAGAGGTCTAATTTTCATAAGGAGGCATGTAATGCCGTCGTAGCTGCAAAAGGCAGCGCGAATGTGGCATATGCTTGCGCCAAGGGAAAGGCGAAAGAAACGGACGACGCCCGACAAGCTCTCCTAGCAACACTGTCGTCACTACTGTACCTGTTGACCCAAGGCTTAGCAATACGTGGCCACGAAGACACAGAGAGTAATTTGAGGCAGCTTCTGGAACTCCGTATTCCTTCATTGCGATCGTGGCTTTTAAGAACAAAATACAAATAAATTTCTCACCAGATTTTAAACGATATGGTGGAACTCATGGCACATGACATCCTTCGTTCACTCACAGACGAAGTTCGTGCGGCAGAGCACTACGCTGTCATTATGGACGAGACAGCAAACATTTCTGTCAAAGAACAACTTTCAGTTTGTTTTCGAGTGGCCACTGAAAGCCTGGAAGTAGAGGAGCTATTCTGTGGTTTTTTCAAAACGACGGACACCACAGCGACGAGCCTCTTTGCTATATTGAAAGACATTATTTGTAGATTTAATCTGCCCATTGAAAAGTGCCGCGGGCACTGCTATGATGGTGCGGCAAACATGAGAGGAAAGCACCGAGGAGTACTAGCTCTCATGCAAGAACAGGATCGAACCTCGCGCGCTATATGTACACTGCCTAGCGCACATCCTGAATTTGATTTTGCATGATGTCGGCCAGAAAGTAGACATGCGCCGTGATTTTCTTTACGCCGTCACTGAACTGATAAACTTCGTGACCTGCTCTCTAAAGCGCGTTGCTTCTTTTCAAGAGATTCATGTAGAAGAGGATGTGAACTTGCGAAAATTCTGCCCGACAACGTGGACGCTAAAGGCTTCATCACTGCGATCAGTTCTTTCAAATTATAGCAGTCTCATAGCGTTTTTCTCTGAAACAGCATCCGAAGAGCGAACTGAGGCCGGTGCGAAAGCCAGCAGATTTTTAAAGATGCTCTTCAAGTTTGAATCGTTTTTCATGTTGACGCTTCTGACAAAAGTGTTTTCACGAATGAAAGCACTGATTAACGCCTTACAAAAAAGAACGCTCAGGTTTGACCAAGCGGAGAAAATGGTGAAATCCGTCACTGCAAGCGTCGCTGAACTAAGGCAAATTTTCCCTTGGTTTGGGAGGAGGTGTTGGCAGAGGCAGGAAAAGTAGGAGTTGAGGACCCGTGTGTTCCAGCTGCTAGGCGAAAGAAAACTCCACACCGCTATCAAGAAGGTTCCTCAGCTCACGTGTTCACATCAGCGGAGTACATGTACCGCCAGAGGTACTACGAAGTACTTGACACTGCACTGTCCTCGTTAAGCGACAGATATCCACCTGAGATGTGGCAACATATGTCGCACATTGAGCAGTTTGCCACAGGAATGCAAGACGAAGCATACATAACAAAGTTCTACGGTGACGACCTTGATCGAGGACGGCTGATTTTGCACAGAGACATGCTCATTGACATCGTAAGCCAACAAAAGTCGGCACCATTGCACACATTCGAGGACGTCGTGCAGATGTTTTCGGGGCAGAAGGGCGAACACCTGTGAAACCTTTTGCCGGAAATAGCCAAGCTAACAAAAACTGCGTTGACCATACCGGTCTCGTCAAGCACATCCGAGAGGTCTTTTTTCTTGTCTTCGGCGACTGAAAACGTACCTGCGGTCGACGACTGGACAAGCCCGTTTGAACCATCTGGCCATTTTGCACACTCACAAAGAACACTCCCGCAAAATCAATTTAAATAAAATTGCCGACGACTTCATTGCTTGAACAAGTGCCCGAATGAACACATTTTCCCTCAAGGTGAAACCATCCCATCAGACAACGAAATGATGTCTTAATAGGAAAGAGAAAGTTGCCAACTCGCAAGGTAAAGCTAACCATTTGGCTAAGAAAACAAAGCAAAAAGTTATTTCCAGGAATGAAAACGGGGTGCATGACAGGGCAAGTAGGTTGAGGCCTTTTGGATACGCAAAGACGCTTCGTTGCGCTACTTCTAAAGCTTCCCAGTCTATGCTGTGCTTTTTCCTTATTAATATTTATTTGTCATATGCTGCATTAGCTGCTCAAGAACGCAATCCACGCTCTTACTACTTCCTCTCGTGCCCTTTCCCACTATTGAGATATCGTTGTGTCTTATTTATTTATTTGTTATTCTGACTGTGTATTTCTGCGCCTGATAATTTATTACTCTATAATCATTTATTCCGCCGCCGGGAAATAAATGAAACCAGTGGCGTAAGACATGCTTTGACAAGTAAATAAAGTATTGCGTCATGGAGTCACGTTGTGTGTTATGCTAATAATAGTAGTGATAAGTTGTCTACAGAAATTGTTATATTTTGTGTATGTTTTAGATATGTTATGTCTTATCTTTTCAACTGACCTTTAGTCAGGAAAATATTTCTTGACTGTGTCTGTGTATATTAATATTTTCACAAATCGTTACATGGCTGTTTTCATTTATGTGTAGATGTGCGACTTATACGCACAAAACACACATATCTCCCTCACGTGCAGGCGCGTAGCCAGGGGGGGGGGGGGGGGCTGATGGGGCTTCAGCCCCCCCCGAAATTTTTTCGTGCTGGCATACACCGCCGACCAAAACTACCAGCGACGCCGGCAATCATTCTGGATTTTGTCTACAATGTCTTTTTCACGCTTGAAAAGACATTTCGGCACGAACATTGTGAACTCGGGCTAGATTTCGTGACAATGCCCTTGCACCTGGAGTCACGAAACGCAAGGAGCCCCATCCAAGCACAAACTTTCAACGGCTTTTCGATAGCGAGCGGGCGCGTTGCGGCATCTCGCAGCGGCCGCGGAATATACGGAGCGCATGGATTTCAATTACGAAACTTTATGGGTGTAAAGTTCTCATAAACTTTTGACGCGAAAGGTGCGCTGACATTTCTAAAGGCATGCTTTAAAAGATTTTCAATTCTAGAACATTATGGGGTTAATGTTCGTATAAACTTGGGCCAAAATGCGCGCACTGGAGCCCTCCTGTCCAAGCCGTTCCAGAAATAGAAGCACGCGCTCGCAATCTTCCACACACACACGAAAATACTAAATATCACCAGGACTGTCAGCTAGCAGCTGATACTTTTCTCCAAACATTTTCAGGAACCGTGCCCAATGTGATTGATCAGCTGGACCAGGGCAGGCAAAGTAAAATATGAGAAAACAGAAGAAAGTAAATGGCCTATTATTGAGATTTTTTTTTTTTTTGCGGGCGACAAGGTTTGGCTCTCCGTGGCCACAGGGACAGGGGCCCTACGGATTTAAGCACTGCCCCTGCTGAAAATACAGGCATTTTCAGAGTGCTTCTTTGCATGCGAGCTGATTGTGGAGATACATATCTGAAGAACCATTTGGAAGGTTGCCCCAGTAATGCCTCGTATTTAAGCCCAGACGGACAAAACCAAATAATAGAAATTTGTGGTGACATTATCAAAGAAAGCCTAGATTCAAAAGCAGGCTCCTTCTCCATACTTCCTGACGAAACGACGGACATCGCTGGAATCGAACAGCCTACTGTTTCTGCAAGGTACCTGAACAAGTATGCCAACGACATCAAGGGAGTGTTTTAGATTTTAGCACCGGAATAGATGCCCATCTCTCATTGCGACAGCAGGTTCTGTGTAAATGTGTAAATACTACTGCAGCTTCTAGTCACCCTTCCAGTGACCACTGCCAGCGCAGAGAGAATATTATTTTAGCAAGAGTTTACTAAAAACTACTTGCGCTCTACAATGTCTGCGGAACGCATGGTTAGGCTGGCGCTTCTATACACCCACAGCGACGTCGGCATCAGCATGTCCGAAGTCGTTGACCGCTTCACTCAACTTTCCCGCCGACAGAAGTTTGTCCGTTAGATAGCGAAGCAGCAAAGATCAATGCAAGTAAAGAGCACTGTTCCTTCAGGTTCATAAGTTCTTAATTATGAAAACGTATGACCGCTCATTAGCTTTTAAAACCGCAGAAATTCTAGCAGTTGGCCGTTTATTCTAGCAGTTGGCATCATGATCACAATTATCACGCGAATACAAAAATTACGAGAATACCAATAACCAATTTTGACCGACCTTGCTCAATGAAAGCCTGGCCCACGCGGCGTTCGCCAAAAACACACAGGGATATTGGGTAGTTCAACTTACCGCATCACCTGTGGCCTTCGTTTGTCCTTTTCTTTCATTTTCAGCTACCTGCTTTTATTTCTTTTTTGAAACGAAGGAATACCCACCTTTAATTTTGGGTGCAGAATAATTGTTGAAGTTGTGCAGGCAGTTAAATTACACATTTTCGTACTGATTTATGCATTATTCCTCTATTATTCTACCCACATGGCGATGTCGCGACCGCTGCATGGCCCAAGTACATAACACGATTTCTGGGATCATAGTTATGTTCTTGCCTAGATCATCTGTATTTCTGTGCGCAAAGTTACTATCTGTGACTGAGCAACATGTTTATTTGTCTTATTTGACGCATTATATACACTGACGTTGGCTTAAATACGTAGATTTATTGGAGACTGATACGTATTTTTAAATATCCTCTTGCGAGGTTTTGTGTATACAAGCAGTGAACTTTGTTTCCAGCGACTCTTTTTTTGCCCTTTAGCGAGTTGTATCTTCGCATTTGTATATTCCATTCTATCTTCGCATTTGTAATATATATTTTGCAGAACCCCACTTTTTATTTGTACTCACTGCTGCGAGTATTATCTCGGTGTAATTACAATACACGACGACTTACAGCTGCTCCTGCGCAATCGATTGCAACGAGGGATAGCGTCATTAAGGTTTCTTCCTGGCCGTTCCATATGTAGAAAAATGTAAACAAGGTTATTGAATGACAAAGATTCATCAAAATATTTGTCCTCAACTTATTCATTTCATGGCCTTTGCGTTTTTCATATAAGCTGCATGCACTGCTTTGCTGGTTTCGAACTGATAGTGACCCTTTTCGCGGCGATCCCATGGGCGCTGCCATATTTGATCACGTGGTGACGCGTCCATTGCTTGCCTCAACTGCCTCCCTTGCCTCCTTGTTTACAATGGAAGTGTATGACGCCGGCGCGGCTTAGAAAACCTCTGTTTTCGGAGATATCGTAGACGGTGACTAGGTGGACGACACGAAGCTTTGATCACAGCTTCAGAGAACATGCAAAAGCGCTTTCGGAGCTGATTAAGCTATGTCCAAACGGCGCAAGCAGTGTATATGGTGCATCTTCTAAAAGCGGGGCTAAATATGCATTCCAAGCTTTCCGATTATGAATTCAGTCAGCATATTAGTGTGTTTTGCTCTTTGTTCTTTATTCGGCAAATATTTTGAAGCAGTGGCTTGTCAGTTTCTGACTCAGTGAAGTTCCTCGGTGCGGCCACTATCTGATTATTTTCTGCCAAATCACTCGCGGGTGTGCTCAGTTCCGAATCCGATAGATTTGTTCTTGCTGCGCACAAGGCTTGAAACGTAGCTGTTTTGTACATTGTAATACCTTGTAGCAAATATATATTACAGCTAGTAACTTGCTTACTCTTGTGGACCGTCACGAAACATTCAGCTTAGACCATTGGTGCGCCATAGGTGTAGTCCGTTATTTATTGTGTGTATACAGTGCGCATATATTCAACTGTGCGTCCATTCGCTTATTCTTGATACGTCGGTGATAGAGTGGGCGTAAGTTTTCCTTCAATTCGGGACAGATGTGTATAGATAACGTGCGCGAAACTTACTATGACAGGAAGCGGCGCTAGTCCCTTTGTCATTGTTTAACGATTGGTACTCACTCTTGCCGACGTTCTGGAGATGAAGCCCTTTCTTTGAAGGTTAGCGATACAAGGTTGGCGGATGAGCAAATTTCTGTATCCTCGAGGAAAGCCGTACATCACGAAGTGCCGGTAACACGTTCGGACAGTTGCAGCAGCGGTCTGCGAACTTCGCCACACAGATTCATTCTATTCCTTAACATGTCAGTCACTATTTTTGCAGCCAACTACTGCACGCGTCTTCAATCCACATTATTCAATCTAGCATTATTGGAGCACAGTGTGTTAGCGAAAACTCAGTTGCATTTCCGACAGCTGATAGCACAGAAGCAAGGTATAGAAGCGGTAATAGTTTCGTATGCGTGCGCGGTCGCTGAGGAGAGGTATGGCGCGCCGCCGTGAGCGCCATCTCGTTTCTCTAAAACAAACTGCTCCTCGAAAAGGGTCAATAGTTCTAAAGTTCATGTGATGTTTTCTTTACTTATTAATTAGAAAAAAATGCGGAAGCATTGATATCAGTTATTTCTGCCACAATTTTTGGGGCATACGAATATACTCTTTTATGAAAACATACATATTTTAACGGACAGTGCATAGCGTTCAATAATTCGTTTGCAGCATCTATTATACAATGGAATTGGCAATGCAGTTATTATTCATGCATTAGATCCCTCGACAAATTCTATAAGGAGGAGGCCGTGCTGCAACCTGAGCCCCCCCCGAACAAAATTTCTGGCTACGCCACTGCTCACGTGAATACCTTAATCGGCATTTCGCATGGCGCATCCGAGAGACGCGAGTCTCTTTGTGGTACGAGGGGACTCAGGTTATGAAATTGAACTATATATATATATATATATATATATATATATATATATATGACCGCTTAGGCAAGCTGGTCAGGCCCCAGCCGCCCCCCCCCCCCCCGGGAAAATAAAAACTTTCCGCCTATGTCCCTACATATGGAAGGTTCGTGACCCGAAACTGTGAGGGAGGGCCACCATATTCCCGGCAAGTTGAAATCACCATGTATTATTAGGTTGGAGGAACTGAGACTCTGTTCGTGGATGAAAGTGCTTAAAATGTGCAAATGAATAAGTGGCAACCCAGGAGGACGGTAAACAGTGCCAATGTGTACAGAATCATTTCCCAAGTACACTTTACACCATACAGATTGTATATCAATGGGGCTTTTCATAACTGAAAAGTGAGTCAGAGCGAATAAACATAGCTGCACCACCTCCTCTACCATTGGTGCGGTCAGATATAAGGTAGGTAAAACCCAGTGGTGTTACTTCGACATCACATATATCACCACTTAGCCAAGTTTCTGTTACACCAACAATTTGGGGGGAATATGATGAAATTAAGCAAAGAAATTCGGGATACTTATTTACTAGGCTTCTTGCATTAACATTTAAAAAGGTTAAATTATTGCATGGGCCCTGTGGCTTTCACCGAGAGCTCGTAGTAGTGGTTCGCGACAAGCCATTAGATGTGTGAGATGCTTTGACAAGGGAGTTAGTATCGTTATCCCAGTTACACCGGACGTTATTGATGAAAGCATGGTGAAATCTTAAACGAACAGCATGACCGTTTGAAAGGAAAGAGGCCGTAGCTTCCCAAATCTTTTTCGCGGATAGAACGAACATGAGCCGAGAAGTCTTAACTTATCCGGAAATTAGACTCAGTCAACTCGGATTTGTTTTGCAAGATGTGAACTTTATCGCGATAATCAAGCAGTTTTATGATAACTTGACGGGCTCAGTCCGTTCGAGGTTTTCCAAGCCTGTGACATCTTTCAATATTTGGACAGTCAAGTTGCAGTTGGCCAGAGAAAAAGGGCGAAACACTGTTCATTAATATTCATTGCTTTCCTCTGATGGTTCGCTAAGTCCGTACAAAACAAGGTTATATTGACGTAAACGATTTTCGAAGTCTTCGTTTTGTTTGAGTTAAGCAGATTGACATTTTTTTGTGAGGGAGCTTATCTCGGAAGCAACTCTATCTTGGTTGTCAACTTGTCTGTCCGAATCATTAGAGAGTGATTCAAGATTGGTCACTCTAGTCACAAGTGAGCCTTACCTCGCATCAAACGCTTGGTGAAAACCCTTCATTTATTTTGTATCCTGCGCAATTTTTTTCTGACCGGCAAGTATTTCTAATAACAATTTAGAAACATTCAGATGCTCACTTGCACCAAAAGATTACTTGATACATGTGTAACCTATGGCACTCACAGATTGGCTTACACCAGAAACTGAAGGGCTGTTGGCGCGCCTTAAACGCCCTGGGCTAGCTTGAGCTGACTTATTCCTCTTGGGACCAGGGTTTTCTGCGACGTTCCCACATAGCAAAATACTCTTAAAGCAAAATACTCTTAATGATAAAGCAAAGCAATGATAATGATCATGCGAAGAAAAATACTCTTAATGATACCTGAACTTTAGCTATTTGTCATAATTAACAATTTCTGGCAGTACGGGAAGTCGGAAAAAATAAAACTTCGACTGGATGTCTTACGGGCCTCTCCGGTGCTCCCAGCAAGCCCTCAATAAAAAATCACCAGCCCTTCCACTGTCGAGAAAATGGGGGTAAGCGAAGCTTGTTGTGTGTGTGTGTGTCTGACCTTCATCATCATCATCATCATCAGCCTAGCCTCTCCCTGCGATCTCCAATTACCCCTGTCTTGCGCTAGCGTATTCCAACTTGCGCCTGCAAATTTCCTAACTTCATCATCCCATCTGGTTTTCTGCCGACCTCGACTGCGCTTCCGTTCTCTTGGTATCCATTCTGTAACCCTAATGGTCCACCGGTTATCGATCTTACGCATTACATGGCCTGCCCAGCTCCATTTCTTCCGCTTAATGTCAACTAGAATATCGGCTATCCCCGTTTGTTCTCTGACCTTAGTGGCGATTTTCTTTCTTTCTCTATCAATTTCTCCCTCGCTATCCATCTTTCTTTCTCTTTATTCCTCTTTCTCTGTTTCCCGCTCTTTCTTCCTTTCTTACTCTTTTTCTTCCCTACTCTCTCTTTCTCTCTTTCTTTCTTTCTTTCTTTCGCTCTCTCTCTTTCTTTTTTGTCCCTGGTATATGCCATTGCATTTGGACCCTTTCTTTACTATCAACAGGTTTGGCCCAGTTTTCTGTGTGACATCACCACCACCACCACCGCCGACACTTGTGAGCCTATAAAGATTCACTCAAAAGACTCCAAATTTGCGCTTTGGTAGACTCGGCAATATAATTTTGAATGACAGCAGCAGCGAAGACACAGGAGCATCTCGCGCTCTGTCAATTTTCTGATGTGACGTATAGGCTGCTTTAACGATGTCTCAAACAACGATAAATGCTCATGAGTGCGTGTTGTTTTCAGAAGTGTGTTCGACTAATATCATGTGCAAATTTATTTTAGCACCGTACGTTATGTTTACAGATCTACGTTTCCACACCGTCTGTGTAAGTAATTACGAGCGATTCGTCCCATCCTGTGGGGTTTTTACTCACACAAGCCCATGGAATCGATTTGAGACTGACCAAAACTTGACTATCAGTCTCCGCTATTACATTTTCAACACCGCTTGCCCAAGCGCCTTAATTCATTCCTGTACTATATTGTGCAATACAGCCCATTACTGCATCACACTGGACAGGAACTGCCCAACGCACGTGAAGGCTTCAGCGCCAGTTTAACGCACGATAGATAACCTTCCTTGAATACAAAATCTGATCGAGCGCAATATTCAGGCATGAGGGGGCTTCTGCATTCTGCCTGACCTGACAACCATTGCTTCGCGAGCCCCTAAAGAATGCCGTAAAAACAAACCAGGTGCCTGCTGCAGTGAGTAAAAACAAGTTCTCCCTGTATTATAGGAACTAATCCCTTTCCACACTTGCGAAGCCACTGCTTTCGCCCGTAGCACAGGCATCACAATGGCTAGTACTGTTCCCAACAAATCTGCACAATATTTTTTTTTTGCGTGCTCTGACTTTGAAAAGTTGGGAACGGGGAGCCACGTGCATATTTTGTATATTTCATTATCAGTACATTTCAGTATTCCTACTATAAATAGCACTGTTACTTTCATTCGTGTTCCTAGACGTGCTTCTGTGAAGTTTCACGTAAGAATTCACAAAAACAGTCTGAGCAAGTATTGCTTGTTTAGGTTCATTCCATTGCAAACGCCACTAATCAGGCTATGATTCTATGTATCGCTGTATACGTTTCCACTGCGACGCCCTAAATTAAACATTCAAATATAAAAGCACCCAAAATAAGCACATTTCCAGCGGTAACGAAAGAGTTAAGGGTTGGTCATGGTTAACGCCATTTGCGAGGGCCGCCAATGTGGGGCTTTTTCTGCTGAAATGAAGTACTAGTTATGTACAGGATATTAACCAGGTCTTGACTGAGACTGTACGGTTATCAAAAAAGCGTGGGCAGCTTGTACTAGTGGTGCAAGGTTGGAGTAAACAACGGTGCTGGTGATGCATGTAGCTTTTTCCAGGTTTTACTAGGCTTGCCAAGTTTTGCTGGGAAATGTGTTGCTAGGCAGGCTATTCCAAATCAGCTCCACGCCGACACGCAGATTCTCGCTTGGCCGCGCGACGCGATTCAAGATGAGCGGCTTCTTCTTCCGGTGTCCGAATCTTCTTTGGTCTCCCCATGTCGAGAGTACATGTACTCGCGACAGAGTCAACGAGAGTTCTGCCGCCGTCGCTGCGGCTCCGAGCTTTAGCTCCGCGGTGACGTCACGGCCAAGCTGCGCCTCCACACTTGCTGGGGCGTGGCTGGTTGAAACATACCGAGCCGCCGCCAGAGGCCCCTACTGCAGTCAAGGACGCCGCGCGCGTTCGGCGCGAACGTGGGGAAACGGGGAAACGCGGATGGACTCGGCAGCAGCTCTGCGCTTTGCCTCGTTGGGGCTGCTGCAATTTCTTTTTCTCTCTCTCTCTCGTTCTCATTTTTTATTTCTTTCTCCCGAGCATAGCGCGCGCCGCGCGCATGCTCTCCTTCCCTCTCCTTCACGTCTTATGTCAAGGCAACATGTGCACTGCACGGAGAGGAGGCGAAGCACACGCCGCTCCGCGAGGTAGTTGCTAGGCAACCCAGTGATCATCGCGCCGCGATGTTTTTGTGATCGACGAGCATGGTTTTACGGATAGCTTAAACAACTTCGCTGTTAAAACTGTTCTGCAGCTAAAGCCGCAAGAGCGTTGCTTCGACTGATAAGCAGTGACAAGAATTTTAGCTCGCTAATAATTTGAGCATCATCTTCTTCATAGGCTGACTTGTCAGGAAAGTTCACCTGCTGCTGATGTGTGACGATAGCTTCCACACGACAGATAGCTGCAGGTATTGAGGGCAGCGAAGGCCAATCATTGCCAGGAAGTAGAGCAAAAGCGGAAGTACTTTTACTCCCGCCGTTGTCTAGTCTGTTGCTGATGGACTCATTATTGTGCTCCTTCACAAGACGTGGCGCGTCATCACCTGATTCACGGTGTCCGCTGAGGCTTCGGATTGCTGCGATGGCCTTGCGAGTAGTCCTTGCCATCGCTTTTAAGACTGGCGATTCTCGATTCATGTTAAGACAATGCTTCGACGTAGCATTATGTTTGCCATCGCAGTTCCTTTATCGGCTTATGTCGCTATAACTTCACGTGAGCCACTACATCGCTGACATGTGATTTCATTAGTGCGATAGTTCGGTACATGGGATAGATTTCAGAGCCTGCACATTAAACTAAGTGAAGAGGACGGCGTAGTCTCCTGATGCAGCTGCATAAACAGGCCACAATTATTTGCTCTCTTTATGAAGGATATTTGAAACCTGATTTAAAGAATACGCAACATTGGGCAGTAACACGGTGGGAAGGACGGAGAGCGCAAAGATCATAGCGTCGATATGATTAGACTGTCAATAACCACCTAGACGCAGCCACTCATACCCTCTAAGCCGCTTCATAGAAATCCTTAGGCAATTATCTGCAGTACTTGAGAAGTTCATAGCAGCTCACTGAACATATGGGGGATATTTAGCAAGTTTTCCTCTCCAAAAATATGTTGAAACCCTACAGCAGCACTCGCTATGACCAGTCAGCAGCAGCACACAGGGAGACATTTCCCGATTCCTTACAGGGTAAAACACCACAATTACAGGTAAAGCCATTGATCACAATTACAGGTAAAGCTTCAAAATGCCTACGCAGAGAAAGCACGAGGGAGGACAATTACAATATGGACTTCTGTATTCCATACATATTCCATACTGCCATATGCACTTCAGCTATCGAAGCGGCACAGGGCCCCAATTGAAGACGGGATATTATATCAATGACTCAGGAATGTTCATGAGTCATTTCTCCAACGAATGTTGTATATAATAATATAATATGTGGCACTCTCGCAAAATTCCACTCGACTGGCAGTCATCCGGCACCATACCGCTACCTAGACAAGGACGCGAGTCGAGGAGCGTTTATGAATACGGGGGGTATACTCTCTCAGCAGTCATGTGATGGCGTCGGCAAACGCGGTGCACGTTCCGGCATGTGTAAATGGCTGCGTAAGACGCTGTGGCCGCTCCCCCTTACTAGAGAGTACTGCACGTTTCTAACGCGTTTGTGCTAGCGTCCCCTTAAGAGGGAGATCCGATGATTCCCTCCGGAGCTTCGCCCACTCATCATCATTCACCCCGTGGATATGCTGTGATTTTCTTTTTCAGGTGTTCCAATTCAAGTGAATATTGTTACAAGTGTGAAAGTCTTGTATTATTTGAGTATGTGCCATAAGGTGTGGTGGGACACGGGGTGAGAGGGCGCGCAAGAAAAGGATGTTTGTCTAGCGATCACGGAACCTAGGCTGGCGCTCAAGACCTTCGGCTATGTCGTGTACCAATAAACCCTCTCTTAACAGAATACCCCGTAACAGAGTGGTGGAGGTGCTGGGTACACGACGTCGACGTACTATGGAGTCGCAACCGCTTGGAGTTCGCCGGAGCCGCCGTCTTGCCGGTCTCTCGCCGACAACAGTCATCATGCCACAGAACGGCGGACCAGAACCAGCGCCAGTTGCAACCGCACAAAGGTCAACGCCAGCTTCACCCACACACCATTACATGAAACCACACGCGTTCGCGGGAAGAGCGGGCGAAGACGTGGACGAGTGGCTTACGCACTACAATCGGGTGAGCCGATATAACAACTGGAGCTCGGTCACCAAGCTTGACAATGTCATCTTATTGATAAGAGAAACCGCACAGATGTGGTTAGAGAATCACGAAGAGTCTTACACATGGGAATGCTTTGTTGAGTAAATAGGAAAATGTTTTGGTGACTCTCGAACCCCACACGTCACCAGCAGTTTTAAATGCAAACCTCCGGATCCGTACCCAAGGAGTGGAGGTAGTGGAAGCCCGAATGCTCGGCGACTCCCAAAGTGCACCGATTACTTTCTCCGGAACCCTAATACCGAGATACGTATACTACTACGCTGGAGAGAAGGCCTGCCATCCGTGCCGTAACAAAATTCCGGTATGCAAAACCTGCTGCAGCGTAGGCCATCGAACGGATGTGTACCCACAACCGGACTTGTCTGTGTGCCGCGTGTGCGGGTTACAGGACCCACCGGAAGGACACGAGTGCAGCCCGAAATGCGCCACCAGTGCGGAGGCACACCCCACGGGTGACCGCAGCTGCCGAAGACGACTTAAACCTGTGCGACTTTCAAAGAAGACTCCGCTAGCCAAGCGCACACCACGGTGGTTTGCCAGCAAGGACGAGGACTCTGAACTAGAGGCCTACCCAGGACTCTGGTGTGAACAACGACGCAGCTGTTCCCGTTCGAGGTCGAGGGAGCGGAGCTGGTCCGGGCAACCTGGAGTGCAACCACGACCAAGGTCCCAGTCGCGACCGGGAAACCAACAGCTGCAACACACCATCTAGATGGAAGACAGCGCCAAGGCCGCAAAGGGCGCGCTGGCACAGAGCAAGTCGCAACATAATCAGGTGAGCTGGGCACAAGTCGCGTCTCACACTGCCAAACCAAACTCTCCCAAAAAGACGCCGACGCCCATTACACAGAACCCCGAATATCTCAAAATAGTGGAGGAGAACCGTGCCATCAAGAGTAGCTTGGTGGTACTAAGAGCCGAGTTTGATGCATTTCGTAGATCGGTTGTCTCAACAATACAATTGCACGCACACAGGCTGACACAAAGAGACAGGTGATCACAGCGACAGCGCACACACAGGCTGAAACTAGCTAGCCGACGACGACGCTAGACCAGGTAGACCAAAATGTACAGAGGCTATTCGCTGAGATTCACGCGCTCAAACGACATGTAAATGACTCTCTTACCTCAGTTCGCGCGGGACTCCACAAACGCACGAGCGTAAGCCCGGGAGCGCCGACGCGGAGACCAAAGTGTATGGAAGCGACTGACAGCAATAGTACCATCCATGGCTAAACTAGGAACACGTGTCGCGGAAAGCCTTGAGGTGTGGCAGTGGAACTGCTGCACGTTTCGTACTAAACACGCTAATTTAATACAATATATGGAGTCGGTGGCTATTCCTCCGGACATCATTTGTTTGTAAGAAATAGGAAAACACAAGAGAAATCTTAAAGGGTACGACTTGTACACCCATCCCGATTACCCACAGGTCGCCACTTTTGCCAAAAAGGGCGTCACGCTAAGTGTAGAATACATCCACGAGGAGATTATACAACATCAAATAATTACGATATGGCCACATAAGCGCGGCAAGCCGAAAACAGTGACTGTAAATACATATAGCCCTCCCAGAGACAGACAGACGGACTTTGAGGATGCGGTTTACGCAGCGATGCGTTTACACTCCGAATGGGGATACGCGGCAGAGTCTCCGAAAGGAAAACTTTTTGCTGGATTTGACGGAGATGTACGATTTAACCCTGTTAACTCGTCTTGTGAACCCACCAGAGTCGGTAACAGCGTCTCTAAAGATACCTCGCCGGACTTAACCTTTACGAACCAAGCGGATGAGATAATGTGGACGAACCTAGGGGACAACCTTGGAAGTGACCACAATATCCTCAGCCTTTCGGTAAACTCGTCCCGTATAAGACGCAAGGTTGCGCAGGCCACACTAACAGATTGGACGAAATATCGCGATCGCCAGGGCAGCACAGGTCCGACAACGAACGTCGGAAACTGGGCGAAGCAGCTTCTCAGCACGCTGGCGGGGGTGACGAAGGTTGTAGACACAACGCGAGACGCCCCGGTAGTCCACAGACACCTGCTACATTTACGGGAGGCCCACCGTAGCCTCACCAAGAGATGGAAAAAGCAGAGGTTAAACAGGAAGCTTAAAATACGCATTGCTCAGTGAGCTCAGGAGGCGAACACGTACGCGCATGAATTATGCGACGGCAACTGGCGCCAGCTCTGCGATTCCTTTAGGGGGACCCTCAGTACCAAAAAGACATGGCACATTCTCCGCAGCACGATGAATCGCGGGGGAACGAAGACGGCAGCGCAAACGACGCTCAAGCTACTGGAGAATGAATTCAAGGGCAACGACGAGGAACTCGTTGATCACTTCAAGAATATTTATATAGGTACGAATTCCAAAGACGCGAGCCGATGTGGTAGCTATACGGGGCCGGTACAACCGAATCTGGACGCACCGATAACTACGGCGGAGGTTTATGTCGCGGCGCAGTCCTTCAAAAGAACACGGCGCCAGGGCCCGATCAGATTACTAACGCCATGATTCGAAACTTGAGTGACGAAACCATAGAGCAGTTAACTGAATACTTTAACGAGAATATATGAGTGGATCAGGGAGAACTACCAGCTGAATGGAGGGAAGCACAAATCACCCTTATTCCAAAACCGGGGAAGCCCCGAGATATTCGAAATGTACGACCTATATCGCTAACGTCGTGTGCCGGAAAGCTCTTTGGAAAGGTGATACATACCCGGTTATCACTCTACATAGAGAGCAACAATCTTTTTCCCACAAACACTTTCGGATTTCGCCCAAATGTGTCGGCACAGGGCGTTTTTCTGATGCTTCAGCAGAACGTTCTGCGCCCAGTAAGGGGTTCCGAAGACAGCATTGTGCTTGCTCTCGACGTAAAAAAGGCATTCGATACGATTTCCCACGATGGACTATTGGAAGGACTAGAAGCAGTAGGTTGCGGGACGCGCATTTACCAGTATGTACGCAGCTTTCTGAGAAACCGTACGGCCACCATCGGTCTGGGCTCAACTAGGTCGAAACCCTTTTCAGTTCCCGATCGAGGAACCCCACAAGGGTCCACACTCTGCTCTCTCCTATTTAATCTGTGTATACGAAAACGCGCACTAGAACTGGATGAGAAGCAAGCCCTAGGAGCACCATTTACGCTAACGATAGTATGCTGTGGGCAAATCGGCGATCCTACGGGGATAACAGGAGCTTCTCCAGTGGGCCATCCAACAGGTCGAGACCTTCACGCAAGGGGCCGGCATGATATGTGCCCCAGAGAAATCCGAATTTATTTGAATAAGAGCAAAGTACGCGAGACGAGAAAATCGTCCGAGTTTCGAACTTTTCTTGGACGGGGAGCATGTAAGAGAGGTTGATAAACTCCGCGTCCTGGGATTATGGATCCAGCAAACGGCCGGAGTAGCGCACACGCTCCGCCTCCTCAACGATACCACACAAAACGCAGCTAAGATGATCCGTAGGGTTACGCGAACCCGCCAGGGCTTCTCGGAAGAATAAACGATCCGACTGGTACACTCATTTGTCATCAGTAGGATTAGGTATGCACTCCCCTTCGAAAGCATTACCAAGCAGGAGCTCAAACAGCTTTAAGTCATCATTCAGCGGGCATTTAAAGCTGCTCTAGGGCTCCCCGAAAATACCAGTACAGAACGTTTTGACAAATTAGGAATCCACAATACCTTCGAGGAATATGCGACGGCCACCCTCATCGCGCAAAAGGAACAGCTGTCCGCATCAACGCAGGGTCGCGCCATATTAACCAAACATGGCTTTGCACTCCGCCCCAGTTCAGTGCAGAAGAGACAATGCAGATGACCCAGGAAGGCAGGCAGCGCATAATGGTGTCCCCAATCCCGAAGAATATGAGTTCAGATATCATGCAGGGCGCCGGAAGGCCCGAGCGAGAACCTTGCACTAGAGAATTAGAGGACGACCGGACGTGTACGGCACAGACGCGAGTCAAACGAACAGGGACAAGTATACGGTGGTAGCCACAAACCAAAATCGTGTGATAGCTGCATCGGTCAGGGCAAAATCTGCCAGCGCAGCAGAAGCCGCAGCAATTGCACTTGCAGTTAGGGACGCGGGGAATAGGGACGTATCTGCTGCCATACTCACGGACTCACAAACCGCCTGTCGCCTGTTCCTCTCCGGGACGGCGCCGCGCTTAGTACTAAAAATTCTAGGGAGTCAAATTACCGGATTCCACAACCTCACTTGGTGCCCCGCACACGAGGGTTTGGAGGTCAACACAAGGGCGGACAAGCTAGCTCACGTACTAAGCATCGGAGCTGCGGACCGACCCAGTGACGAGCGTCCCTCTAAACCGCGCGACATCCTCGAACACCAAAGACGAGTGGAGGCAATATGGACGCCCTCACGCAAAGTTAAGCAGTCAACAGGCAAGGAATTGGCGCCGACTTCAAACACAGACATACCCAAATCTACATACACTTAGCCGTATTAACCAAGCACGATACACTGACGAATGCCCGTGGTGCGGGGGTACGCCAACGTTACTGCACATCACGTGTGCATGCCAAAACAGACCGACAAATATAAACTCCACACTATTAAAAACAGAAGATTTTAACAGGCAGTGGGAAGGGCGGCTTACGGACGAGGATCAAGCCCAGCGAGCTGCTCGTGCCAGTGGAGCCCTGGACTAGGGGCCCCAACCACGAGACCTCAAATTTCATTTTATCCATTAAAGTTTCTCTCTCTCTCTCTCTCTGATGCAAATAAAAAAAAGAAACGTGCGGAGCGAACGCTTGCCCAAAGAGCTCAAAGTCTGGGAGAGACATGGACTACTTATATAGAAGAGGTGCTCAAGCTGTGCAAGATCGTAAACCCGCGCATGTCTAAAGAAGACCGAGTTGGACATCTTTTGAAGGGTATCGCAGTAGACGTCGACAATTTCGTGATATGCAGGGAAGACCTCGCCTGCGTCTCAGATGCCTTGCGTCACTGGCACACATTTGAGACGTTGAGGACACGTCGTATTGCACCCAAATTTGGACGACTGGCAAACGTGACCACTGTTGCCAGCGTCAATACGAGCCCGTCCACCGACCTTGCCTCTACTATTCGGGAAATAGTACGCGAAGAACTGCGGCGACACAATGAATTAGTGTACAACACAGTTTAACCGCCGGCTACGTAGTCAGTATCTCACCAGCGCCCTCAATACCACGCGCTACTTTTACATCATCTGTGTGTGTCACGGACGTCAATGTGACTGGAACTACATGGCCACATCCGGAGACGTGTCCGTCAGAATAGCGATATAGGCGACAGTATCTTAGAAGAACTTGTTGTGGGGGAGTCGGTACATATTATCGAACATTGTTTAACTGCGCGAAAAAAAACGGACCACAGAAACAGCATGGCACAAGGACCGGCGCAGGCCCCACCACGCCACCAGCCGCGTAGATACGACCGTTCAACAATATCTGGCCAGCAACGCGTTGGCCGTGCGTACACCTATCCAAGCGCCATGTCCAACGAGACCCGGGACACTGCGAAACCTTCTCCTGCCTGCGATCGGAGCTTGACACCACCGCCTGCACCTCGCGTGCGCCTGTCAACGGTCTCCCCGGTACCGCTACCCGTCGCCCTCACCGGAAAACTAGTGAGCGCGGCCGTTGGAGGTGAGGCCGCTAGACAGTCTTTGATTGTTAAAGAAATACCTCCGCCAATTTGCACGTTTAAAAATAAGGAGCGACCATTTCACTAATGAGTCTCGCATTCAAATGCCTGCTAGGACGAAAAGCGCTGTTTTCATATTGTTACGGGGAGAATATATATACAACGGATATATTTACAAGGCGCACAACGCTACAGCAATCATTCAGGAGAGCGCGCGCACACCAGAAAGCCACGCCTTCGTCGTCGTCGTCATCCAAGCACCGACCTCAGGATCGCCGCTCATGACGTTACCCGCCGGCGGCAGAAGCACCGTCCCGGTGCAATTAGGGTCCCGGCCGAGAGTGGTACGGTTTAAGGCGCGAGACATGGACTATGTCACTCGCGATTGTTGCAGAGGTCCGACTTAGGATTTAGCGGAGCGATTTCATAGGTCACATTAGTGACTTTGCGTATGACGCGGTAAAGGCCAGCATAACGGGAGAGGAGTTTTTCGCATAGGCCAACGCCACATGACGGGAACCACAGCAAGACGAGCGATCCTGGAGGGAAGTTCACCTCCCGGTGTCGGCGGTCCTAGAGACGTTTTTGATTGACCTGTGAAGCCGACAAGCGATCGCGGGCAACCTGACGGGCGATGTCAGCACGGACAAGAGCATCACGAGCATAGGCAGAGGATGTGTCTGCGTGAGCATTAAGTATGGTGTCCATAGGCAATGGTGGGTCGTAGCCAAACAGTAGATAAAAAGGTGAGTAGCCAGCTGTGACGTGACGAGAAGAGTTGTAGGCGAAGGTCACAAAAGCCAAGTTAATGTCCCAGCCTCGGTGGTCATCAGACACGTACATAGCAAGCATATCTGTGAGAGTACGGTTGAGGCGTTCAGTAAGGCTGTTTGTCTGTGGATGGTACGCAGTGGTGAACTTGTGATGAGTCGAGCAAGAACGAAGAAGGTCGTCGACTCCTTTAGACAGGAAGCAGCGGCCGCGGTCCGTCATTAACTGACGAGGATCACCGTGGCGCAGGATGACGCGTGAAGAAGGAAATCGGCTACATCAATAATGGTGGGAAGTGCTCGTGTAACAGCGTACCGCGTTGCGTAGTCAGCAGCGACCGCAACCCATCTATTGCCAGTGGTTGACATTGGGAAAGGCCGTAGAAGATCGAGTCCCACCCGGAAAAATGGTTCATCAGGGATATCGAGGGGCTGAAGGCTGCCAGCAGGCAGTAGGGCAGGAGTCTTGCGTCGCTGGCAGAGGTCACAAGCCGCAACCTACTGTCGCACAGAACAGTAGAGACCAGGCCAAAAGAAGCGCCTACGGTTGTGATCATACGTGCGCGACACGCCTAGGTGTCCGGCCGTCGGTGCATCGTGAATCTGCCACAAAACAGTAGAACGAAGATGCGCGGGAACAACAAGCAAGAGCTCAGCGCCGTCAGGCCGGGCGTTGTAGCGGTGTAAGGTGTCGTTGTGGAGCACAAACATCCGTAGGGAAGGGTCAGGGTGTGGTGAGTTGAGACCGTCTATCATCATCAGATTATATTCAAGTCCACTGCTGGACGAGGCCTCTCCCTGCGATCTCCAATTACCCCTGTCTTGCGCTAGCGTATTCCAACTTGCGCCTGCAAATTTCCTGACTTCATCATCCCACCTGGTTTTCTGCCGTCCTCGACTGCGCTCCCCTTCTCTTGGTTCCATTCTGTAACACTAATGGTCCATCGGTTATCCATCCTACGCATTACATGGCCTGCCCAGGTCCATTTCTTCCGCTTATTGTCAACTAGAATATCGGCTATCCCCGTTTGTTCTCTGGTCCACACCGCTCTCTTCCTGTCTCTTAACGTTAAACATTTTTCGTTCCATCCCTCTTCGTGTGGTCCTTAACTTGTTCTCGAGCTTCATTGTTAACGTCCAAGTTTCTGCCCCATATGGTAGCACCGGTAGAATGCAATGATTGTACACTTTTCTTTTCAATGACAGTGGTAAGCTCCCAGACAGGATTTGGCAATGCCTGCCGTATGCACTCCAACCCAATTTTATTCTTCTGCAAATTTCTTTCTCATGATCAGGGCCCCTGTGAGTAATAGACCTAGACAAAGGTACTCCTTTACAGACTCTAGAGGCTGACTGGCGATCCTGAATTCTTGTTCCCTTGCCAGGCTATTGAACATTATCTTTGTCTTCTGCATATTAATCTTTAACCCAATTCTTACACTTTCTCGATTAAGGTCCTCAATCATTTGTTGTAATTCGTTTCCATTGTTGCTGAATAGAACAATGTCATCCGCAAACCGAAGGTTGCTTAGATATTCGCCGTTTATCCTCACTCCTAAGCCTTCCCAGTCTAAGAGCTTGAATACTTCTTCTATAATACCGTCTATAATAGGCCGCAAAGATGAGTCGCGGCGCTGTTCGTCAGCTATGTGGACGAAGACTGTAATGGCCAGAACAAAGGTATTCGGTTCATCTTCCAGTGTATCAGGGGGATCGACCGGGTATCGTGACAAGCAGTCAGCGTCTTGGTGAAGCCGTCCAGATTTTTAGAAAACAGAAAATGAGTACTCTTGCAAGCGGAGTGCCCAACGGCCAATGCGACCAGTGCGGCCCTTGAGCGAGGAAAGCCAGCAAAGCGCATGGTGGTCTATAATAACTCAAAAGTGCATGCCATACAGGTACGGGCGGAATTTTGCGATGGCCCAGACGAGAGCGAAGCACTCGCGTTCTGCGATCGAGTAATTTTGCTCCGACTGCGACAGAAGCCGGCTTGCATAGGCGACCACGCGGTGGAGGCCGTGCTGCTGTTGTGCAAGGACGGCGCCTATACCGTGGCCACTGGTATCGGTACGAACGTCCGTGCTGGCTGACGCGTCGAAATGTGCTAGAACAGGTGGGCTCGTTAGGATGGCAACGAGCGATGAAAAGGCGTCCGCTTGGTCACGACCCCAAGTGAAAACGACGTCCTTCTTAAGTAGGCCAGTTAGAGGGCGGGCCACTTCCGCGAAGTTCTGGACAAAACGACGGAAGTACGAGCACAGGCCAAGAAAACTGCGGACGTCCTTGGCCGACCGTGGAGTAGTGAACTGACTAACCGCGCGGACTTTGTCAGGGTCTGGCTGCACGCCTGCAGCGTCAACAAGGTGGCCGAGTATGCAGATTTGACGGTGCCCAAAGCGACATTTCGAGGAGTGAAGCTGAAGACGAGCACGGCGAAAAACATCAAGGACGGTGGACAGGCGAGTGAGATGGTTTTCAAACCTAGTCGAAAAAACGATAACATCGTCCAAGTAGCAAAGGCATATGGACCACTTGATGCCTCGAAGAAGCGAGTCCATTATGCAGTCGAAAGTAGCAGGAGCGTTAAATAGGCCAAAAGGCATCAATTAAAATTAATAGAGGCCATAAGTAGTCACGAAGGCGGTCTTCTCGCGGTCTTGGCCGTCCACAGCGATTTGCCAGTATCCTGAGCGCAGGTCGATGGCAGAGAAATATCTGGCGCCGTGCAAGCAGTCCAGTGCGCCATCAATACGCGGGACTGGATACATATCCTTCTTGGTAATCTGGTTGAGGTGGCGGTAGTCTACACAGAATCTCTAGCTATTGTCCTTTTTTTTCACAAGTACGCCGGGAGAGGCCCAAGGACTGCATGAGGGTTCAATTATGCCTTTGCCCAGCATTTTCTCCACTTGCTGTTGGATGACAGCACGCTCTGGATCTGACACCCGGTAAGGTCGTCGGTGAATAGGGGTCCGATTGCCGGTATGAATGCGATGGGTGACGACGGAAGTCTGGCCCAAAGGACGGTCGCCAAAGTCAAAGATATCCTGGTAGGAAACCAGCACGCGGCGAAGGGCAGCGGATTGTGCCGGAGCGAGGTCCCCTGATATCATGCGGGCGAAGTCGTCGCAGGACGAACCTGACTGCGATGACAGCGGTGAAAAATCTGGTGGAGGTTTAGTGGTCAGGGCAGAAACCGTGTGGCTGGCCAATGGGGACAGATGAGCGAGTGATATGCCGCGAGGAAGAACTTGCGTCGAGTAGCCAAAATTGAGGATGGGAAAGGAGGTGCCGTTGTTTGTAACTGTCACCACCGTATAGGGGAGCGCGACGTTGCGTGTCATGGCGACCTCAGGAATAGGGCAGGCAACGTAGTCGCCGTCGGGTAGGGACGGAAAGGCTGAAAGCTGGACGTATATTGCGGCTTGCAGAGGCAGTCGAAGAAACTCGACGGAGCGTAGGCGGGGTGGGCCGGCATCGAAGTTGTCGGAACACGAAGGAAGTTCTAGCCGGAGAAAGCCCGCGGATCAGTCGATAAGGGCAGCGTGTGTGGACAGAAAGTCGATTCCCAGGATGAGGTCATGGGGGCACTGTTCTAGAACAGCAAAAAGAGCAGATGTGTGGCGACTAGAAGTGGTGATGCATGCAGTGCACATTCCAAGTACGGCAGGTGTACTCCCGTCGGCTACTCGGACGGTAGGTGAAGTCGCGGGCGTCAGGACTTTCTGGAGGCCGCGCCGGAGGTTAGAGCTCATTACAGAAATTTCAGCGCCGGTATCAACAAGAGCAGTAACTGCCACACCATCAACCAGAACTTCAAGAAGGTTGCATCGGGTTTGAGGGACAATCAGAGTATTTCAGGCCGGGTCGTAAATGCAGCGTCACCTCCGGGGGCTGCACTGGCTAGTTTTCCGAGAGGCGGTCAAAGGGAGACCGAGATCGGCGAGGTTGGGGCTTGTGGGACTGACGGCGCTGGGGCGATGGTGAGCGGCTTATCCGGTTTTCCCTAGGAGGACGTTCAGCACTTGAGGCCTCAGGACGGAACGACGGGGCACATGGTGCATGGTCGGGGCGATTGTAAGTGTTTGGTCGATAGGACGTGGGCCAGCGGCTGCGGCAATGGCAGGCGATGTGTCCAATCCTAGAGCATGTGAAGCCTATGGGCCGGTCATCAGGTGTGCGCCAATCGGCTGGATTTCGATACCGTGGCCTGAAGGTCGTGTACGTTCGGTCTTGTAGCATCGACAACAGGGGCGATCGGGTTGGTAGCAGCATGACCGTTGTCAAAGGTGGGTAAAATGCCCATATTCGCAACCTCTTGGCGAACCATGGCCTGAATTAGCGAAATTGGAGCCAGGTTGTTGCTTTGCACACCGTCATGAGGGGTAACGGGCGCCATGGCATCGAGCTTTCGACGGACGATCCTGGTGACGTTTTCTGGAGCTTGCGCTTGCCGAAGCGTGGCCAAACCTTCACATGAGGACGTGGCAGCCGTATTGGGAAGTCGGTTCAAGCGATGAGTGATACGTTGACTTTTCGCCAGTTCAAAACGACGACATTCAGCTATGACCGACTCCACTGTAGAGCAGTTCTTACACAGTAGCAGATTGAATGCGTCATCGGCTATGCCTTTCAGTACGTGTCCCACGTTGTCCGCTTCAGACATGTCCTTGTCGACCTTGTGGCACAGAGACAACACGTCCTGAATATACGAGATGTACGGCTCTGTGGACGTCTGAGCACGAATTGCGAGCTCCTGCTTGGCCGCTAGTTGTCGTCCGATAGATAGGTCTCCCAAATAGATCGCGTGATTTCTGCTTACAGAGGTCCCAACTTGTCAGATGTGCCTCATGGGTCTCGAACCAGAGTAGCGCAGTGCTCCGCAAATAGAAGATGAGATTCGCAAGCATTATCGTCGGGTCCCACTTGTTAGTGCGCGCTCATACATTGCCAGCCATTCATCGACGTCCACGCCGCTTGTGCCGTTGAATGTCCCGGGGTCACGAGGGTGCAAGAGAATGACCGGTGACAGGCCTTGCTCACACTGGGTCGCTTGGTCGGTCATTGTGGTGGCAGCAACGCGCCGTCCGCTGCGAAGATCCAGTTCCCAGTGTTGTGGCGAGCGTACCCCGCACGTCCACCAAAGATGCTACGGGCAGAATATATATACAATGGATATATTTACAAGGTAAGGCGCACAACGCTACACCAATCGTTCAGGAGAGCGTGCGCACACCAGAAAGCCACGCCGTCGTCGTAGTCCAAGCACCGACCACAGGATCGCCGCTCGTGACAATATG
>NW_023606023.1:0-80001 GCF_013339745.2 Dermacentor silvarum
CAGCGCACGATGTGCGATCGGTGAGAGTCGTGCGACATCGTTCGAAGTAGTAGTAGTAGAGGTTGAGGAAAAGAGAAAAGATGCATGTTTCTGCAGCCCTTCTAGGGAGCACGGCTCAGCATCTGAGGGGCGGGGAAGGGGGGATAGAAAGTAGGAAAAGTGGAATAAGGGGAGGGAGAGGGTAGTCGTCATCGTCTCGGTCAGGGTGCCCTCACAGTCGGTCAGCCAGCATCGAATCGGCAAGGTAACAGAGTACGACCTTGAATACCCTGCTGGAACTGCGGGCTGGGAAGAGCAGGTCCGTGCTGGAGGCTGACGGCAGGCCCATGCGGCGTAGTTGAGCCACCATGGTGGCTCGGTGTTGGTTGAGCGCGGGGCAGAAACATAGGAGGTGCTCCAGTGTTTCGTCTTCCCCGCACTGTGTGCAGGCTGGCGAGTCAGTTATACCCAGGCGGAAGCTCCGGGCGGCTGTCCAGCAGCAGCCAATCCGTAGGCGTAGCAGGAGGGATCTCTCCCTCCTTGTCAGTCCCCTGTCAGGCAGCCGTGTCGGGGGATTCCGCCTCGCCACGCGTGCGTCGGGGTGACATCGTTCGAACAGCAGCTGGCAACGAACGGTACCATCCTTTGCCAATTAAGGCTTCTTTACTTCTCCCCTCGGTGGCATCGGGGGCCACACCATAAGACGCAAAAAAACCAAGGGGACTGCTGCGCACACCACACACTGCGAGCGAGTACCAGTAGCGCGAGTCGGCCCACACCGGCCACCATTCGTTGGTCAGAAATCGAAAAACATCAAAACCGAACAGAAGACCCAGCTCTGACGGAACATTTCGGCACGGCTCATTCAAGGAGAGAGAACCGGATTCCTCACTCCGAAAGAACCGCCGCTCACTTACTGAACCACGGCTCCCTCTGTCTTCAAAAGAGCGGCCCGCTCCTGAGCGCTCAGGAGCGAGCCGGGTCTTTTGAAGAGCGAGGGAGCCGAGGCGAAAAGAGCGGCTCGCTCCTGAGCGCTCAGGAGAGAGCCGGATCTTTTGAAGAGCGAGGGAGCCGTGGCGAAAAGAGCGGCTGGCTCCTGAGCGCTCAGGAGCAAGCCGGATCTTTTGAAGAGCGAGGGAGCCGTTGCGAAAGGAACGCGGGTGGCGCTCGAAGACGGCGGACGCTCTCCGCATCGGCTCCGTCAATAATCACCGATTATTGCGGTGCTTCACGCCAGTGTCCCAAAATTCTGGACTCATCGTCACCGCCAAGTTCTCTGCTTCACCCGGATACCACCCGCGCCCAGGTGGGCCCATTTTTCGGCAACTTCTGCGTGTTTGATCTGCACGACGGCTCCCCGCCGGGCTTGACGTTCCGTTAGGCCTAGCTCCGCATCGCCCGGGTTTTCCCGGCGTGATGGCGGACGCCACCACGGTTACGGGTTATGACCCGACCTCACTTCGGGTCGTGACGATGGAGAGCACCTCCTCGGACCAAGCCATGCCCTCGGAGCACGATTATTTAGCCGACATGGTGAAACTCTGGCAACGGAAGCAATCCCACGCCGCGGCTCCGCCCAAGGGCCAAGGGTCGCGCGCCGCCACCCTGCCACAGGTGGCTGCCTCCGGCTCGTCCATGCGCCGCTCTCCAGACGGAACGCGCACCGCACCACCTTCCCCGCCGAGGCGTCAACCCAAGTGGCGACCCCGCCATACTTCTCGTCTCTCCCGTGACGACTACATCGTCGTGCTGAAGCCTCGCGCTCCTTTTGAGCTCAAGTCGGTCCTCCCGTCCGATCGTGCCGGCGACGCGATTCGTGCATACCTGGGAAAACACTCGTCCACCTCTTTCCACGTGTGGCCAGTGTGGGACCAAAACGTTCTCGTGTGCAGTGTCACCTCGTTACCTATGGCGCAGCGCCTACTTGGGGACATCCAGTTGCCGGTGGGAGACCAGCAGCTCCCTTTTCGGGGCCATGCCAAGGCGTCCGGGGATATCTGCCGGGGTGTCATCACCATCAACCCGGCTGAAACCCCACAGCGCATCAAATCAGAACTAGAATGGTCGCAAGGCTCTATCCTGGCGGTCCGCAAACTCGGTGACTCTACTGCAGCGGTGGTGACCTTCGAGGGCACGAAACTCCCCCGCTTCATCTTCTACCACAGTGTCGTGGCCTATGTGCGCCCGTACAAGAAGACAATCCCGGCCTGTTCCCTCTGCGGCACCATTGGGCATCGACCCTCGGCCTGCCCGCGACCCACTCCCGGTCGCTGTACCCGCTGTGGCACTCAAGTCCAAGTGACTTCGGAAGGCCTAGCTGAACACGAATGTAACCCGACATGCCTTCTCTGCTCCGGCCCGCATGAAACCGGCGCTCGGGGATGTCCAGGGAAATATCGGAAACCTACACCACCATCGACCTCGAAGCCACCTGCACCCGCGTCACCGGGCACGCGAGCGGCTTCCCAACCCAAGCCTGGATCACGTCTCCAGACCCCGGCGAACCCACCGCCGACCACCTCAGTGCACTACCCGCCGCTTGTCGTGGCGCCACCTCAGGTGAGCAGCTGGGCAGGGATTACTGCTCCTCAGCCTCTCCCTCCCTCCCCCCCTCCTTCTCTAGAGCTCTCCGCTCTACGAAAACAGAACGCTCTTCTTCAGCGGCAAATCGCAGCTCTCACTAAGCAGGTGGCAACTTTCCAACTGCAACAACAGAAACCGGCAGGACCCCCCACTGCCGCCCCAGTTGTTAAACCCGTTGACCCTCAGCCTAGCCCTCGCGCTACGCCCACCCCGCGTACTCCCCCCGCTCCCCCGGCTTCGTCCACGGCGCCGGCTGCTCAACCAGTTACGGGGGCACCTCAGAGCCCTCTTTCTATAGACCACACCCTGCCGCTCGAGGACCGTATTACTCGTCTAGAAAATATAGTCCTCTACCAAATTTCCACCATTAATGTACAATACATTGTAGCTAAGGTGGTTCAGGCGGTTCAGGCCTGGGCTCTCACCCAGTTCCGCACCAGATCATCTCGCTCGCGCTCGGCCTCCACGAGCAGCAGCTCTGCCCCGCGTCGACGCAAAGTTGCCGGTTCCTCTTCCCCGGCTATCAACCCGGCTTCCATCCCCCTTCCTGCTCCCCAAGGCCAGGGGCAGGGCATGGAGGATGACCCATAAAATTTTGGGTTTTCATCATGGCGACTCCTTCATCTACACATTCACCATCATCTCAATTCGAAATCATCCAGTGGAACTCTAGGGGCTTCGGGAACAGGCGAAAGCGCTCGCATCTTCTCCTCTTCCTTCAATCTCGGGGCTCTCTCCCTTCCGTTCTTGCCCTCCAAGAAACCGGTCCAAACCCTACCCTTTCAGGCTACTGCTCCTATATAGGCGGCACCACCACCAGTCTCCTCGTTCAGAAATCATATACGGCTGTTCAGGTCGATCTAGACCTTGACCTTCCCTATGATTACTGCATGGTCTCCGTTCTTCCCCAGAAGCGCGGGGCCCAGTCAATCCATATTCTCAACGTGTACTGTCCCCCGCACCTTCAACGGGTCACTTTCGCGGAACTCTTCTATCGGGCTCTCCAAGCGGCGGCTCGGCAACCCCTTGTGGTGGTTGGAGACTTCAATGCTCCTAGCCCACACTGGGGGTACCACTATGAAAAGGCTCGGGGCCGCAAGCTTAAGGAGCTTATCTCTACTCTCGGTTTCACGCTGCTCACCGACCCAGCGCATCCCACACGCCTGGGAAATTCAGTGACACGCGATACCTGCCCGGACCTCTCGCTCACACGAAACATTAGACATGTTACGTGGGAGAACCTCGAAGACACTCTTGACAGTGATCATTTCCTGCTTCGGATTGCCTTCCCGACGCAGAAAATGCGCCAAATCCGGGGCCCAGCCCGCATCACGGACTGGTCAGCTTTTCGCACTACGCCATTCCCCCTGCTCCCATCCCCGCAGGACTGCCAGGCATGGGCATCATACGCCCTCCACACACATTAATCATACACCCGATGCATTTGTACCTCCACCTCAGCCCCCGCAGTAGATCCCCACCTCCTCCACCTCTGGGAGGCACGGCACAGCCTTACCCGCCGATGGCGACGATACAAGCTAAATCGTAAGCTTCGCTCCCGCATACAGGCGCTTACCGCGGAAGCAGCTGACTACTCTGCACAGCTTGCGGACACAAATTGGGTCGATACCTGCATGAAGGCAGCAGGTCAGATGAGCTCCAAGAGTACGTGGCGGCTCTTTAGGAGCCTTCTGGATCCTTCCACTACCCGCGCGGAAACACAACGACAACTTCGTCGCCCCTACTATGCCTACCAGGGCCCAACGAGCCAACTCGCGAGCGACCTCTGCGACCGCTATCTGTGTCGTACCGTCGACCCCAAGGGCCCGGAGTACGTCTACTCCGGGCTCCCCAACCCCGAACTCGACGCCCCCTTCACGCTTCCCGATCTTCGGGCGGCGCTGGCCAAAATGAAGCGAGGTACTGCCCCAGGCCGGGATGGTATTACGGTCACTCTCCTGGCCAACCTTCCCGACTCAGCATACCTCTCGCTCTTGCATTTAATCAACACAGTATGGGAGGGAGAACCCCTCCCCGCGGAATGGACCACTTCGGTGGTCACATTCATTCCCAAACCCGGTAAGCCCGTCAGCATTGAGGCATTGCGCCCCATCTCGCTCACCTCCTGTGCGGGCAAACTCATGGAGACCATGGTCCGCGACCGTCTCTCCGCATATCTGGAAGGGAAAGACGTCTTTGCTGACTCGATGTTTGGGTTTCGCTCACATCTGTCGGCACAGGACGTCCTTCTCCAACTCCAGCACGACATCATTGTACCTAATACTATGCACCGCAATGACAAAGCCGTTCTGGCCCTCGATCTCCGAGGCGCCTTCGACAATGTCAAACACAGTAGTATTCTTACCAACCTTAGCACCACGAATTGCGGATCTAGAGCTTTTGGGTACATCTGTGCATTCCTCTCACATCGCACCGCTTTCATCCGCATCGACTCTGCAGAACACGGTCCGTACCCACTAGGCACCCGGGGTACACCACAGGGAGCGGTCCTCTCCCCGCTCCTCTTCAATCTAGCCATGCTCCAACTTCCTTCGCTCCTCGCCCAGGTAGAGGACATACACCACGCTTTATACGCAGATGACATTACCATCTGGACCAACTCGGGCTCCCCAGCACAAATTGAAGACCGCATGCAGCGCGCGGCTCTTATTGTGGACACCTATGCCTCATCATGTGGCCTGGAATGTTCCCCTACCAAATCATCTCTTCTCTCAATCTCACCTCTACCGCCACCTCAGATATATCTCCCGTCTGGCCCGATACAGGTCGTCTCGGAAATTCGCATATTAGGCCTCCACATCTCCTCTACTCTCAACCCTGGTTCTACCATTGCCCGTCTTCGACGCACTAGCGAGCAGGTTAGCCTTATGATTCGGCGGGTCTCCACCAAACGTGGCGGCCTCCGCGGCTGGCACTCCCTCCGCTTGGCTCAAGCGTTTGTGACCAGCAGAGTCCTTTACGCCACTCCCTACCTGCGCTTGCGTCGCCACCACGAGAACCAGCTGGACGCACTGCTCCGCTCGGTTCACAAGCGAGCACTAGACCTTCCCATTGCTACCTCCAATCGCCGCTTTGCGGCCTTGGGAGTACACAACTCGTATGACGAGTTGCGGGAGGCCCATCTCGTCAACCAAGTCAATCGCCTGTCCCAGACGACTCCTGGGCGCCGCCTTCTGGATAGGCTCTCACTGAACCCGATATCTACCCCACTTTCCCCTGCTTCCGTCCCGGAGCTATGGCGGCACAAACTTTGGGTTGAACCTCTTCCTCGCAACATGGATCCCACTCAACACACAGGCAGACGCCTAGCACGAGCACACTCTCTTCACACTCGGTACTCCAATTCTCCTGGCGTCTTCTATGTAGATATCTCGGGACCAACTCCCTCCGGACACTTTACGGCCGCAGTGATCTCTGAGGGCCACCACATTGATGGCCTCTCTTTCCGCTCGCCGGACACAACACAGGCCGAAGAGGTGGCCATCGCTTTGGCCGCCTCTCACCCGACCTCAAGGGTCATTATCACGGACTCGCGCTACGCCTGTTCCCGATACCTCCAGGGTACCATAGCTCCTCTGGCCGCCCACCTTCTTCGGGCGGCCTCATGGCGCTTTGAGCCTCACTCCATCCGCATCGTCTGGTCTCCTGGCCACGCGGGTCTCCCCGGTAACGAAGCGGCGCATGCCGCTGCCTGCGTCTCTCCCTCCCGGGCCGTTACCACCTCCGACTCTGCGTCTACCCCAGACACCTCAGCTCTTACGCAGTACTGCGCAATTCTAGAGCATTATCGCAGCTCACGCCGCCTTTACCCAGACCCTGCACGGGGCCTCTCTAAATCGGATGAAAGACTTCTGAGACGCTTGCAGACTAACACCTTCTTGTGTCCTGCGGCCGCCCAGCATTTCATGCCGGGTATACACGGCTATTGTGCGCATTGCGGGGTCCTGGCCGACACCTATCACATGATGGCAGTATGCCCCTCCATACCCCTTCCTTTTTCATCCCCCTTCCCCCTACCCACAAGAGAGGCTTGGGAGGAGTTCCTGCTTGGCTGCTCTACCCTGGACGCTCAACGCTCCCTGGTGGCCCGCGCCCGAGCGGCGATCATTTCCAGTGGACTTCCGGAATAGGGAGACCACCCAAGTGCTTCTGTAGAGCAACTCTCTGTACTTTTCTGATTAAATGTTTCTCCACCACCACCACCGTTGCGAAAAGAGCGGCTGGCTCCTGAGCGCTCAGGAGCGAGCCGGATCTTTTGAGCCGCTCTTTTGAAGAGCGAGGGAGCGGTGGTTCAGTAAATGAGCGGTGGTTCTTTCGTTCTTCAGCCGAAGGCGAGGGGGTGAAGGCGACTCTTGCGATGAAGGGCGGGAGGGCAGTTGCTTTCTCGTACCGCTAATAGATGGCGCGGAAGTCGCACCCAGCAGAAGACCCGGCTCTGACGGAAAGCATCGGCACGGCTCTCTGAACGCGAGAGAACCGGCTCCCTTTCTGCAAAAGAACCGCCGCTCATTTTTACTGAACGACCGCTCACTCGCTCTCTAAAAAGAGCCGCTCACAAGATCCGGCTCGCTCCTGAGCGACCCATCTCTAGTGCACGGTTCTCCTTCGTCCGTCTCCACAAAAGTTGGAGGCCTGGAGTTGATTACTGCTTCGACCTCTGTCAGCACTGTCGTGATTTCTTCGAAATTGAGACAGGCTCTGCCGAGAATTTTACGCAGAGAAGTCTTCACAGATTGGACCAGCCGTTCCCATTATCCGCCCCACCAAGGAGCATTCGGCACTATAAACTTCCACGAGATACCGTTAGAGCTGAGGTGGTTCATCACGTCCTTTTCCGTGAACATCTCAAAAAGTGTCTTTAAATATGCTGATGCTTTTTGAAATATCCTTGCATTGTCCGAATAGATAACGCAGGGCAGTCCTCTTCGGCCGACAAATCGGCCGACAAATCCGAACATTACTAAGTGGTTTAGATCCTACCTCCACTCTCGTGAGCAGTATGTCGAAATAAATAAAATTAAATCCACGTCCAAAGCAGTTTTGTCTGGAGTACCTCAAGGCAGTGTTTTGGGGTCTCTTTTATTTCTTATCTTTATCAATTTATTTCCCTACTGATATAACCGTACCGCTAAGATTGTTTGCAGATGACTGCGTAATATATAAAAGGATTGAATCTTTAAATGACCAGTTAGACCTCAACACCAATTTAAATAAAATTCGACAATGGTGTAATGAATGGCAAATGTCACTGAACCCAGTAAAATCAGTTTGTATGACTATAACGCGGAAAAAGACGCCCCTGATGCATAAATACAGTATCGGTCCGCATGAACTAACAAGAGTAACAGAATATAAATATTTATGATTAATATTTACTTCAGACTTGAGGTGGAACATTCACATCAATGAAGTTTGTAGAAGGGCAAATAAAGTTCTTTGGTGCCTCAGGCGAAGATTGTATGGGGCAACTCCTGAAGTGAAAAGCCTGGCGTATAAGATATTAATACGGCCAATCATTGAATATGCTAGGATAGTATGGGACCCACACACTGCTACTATTCGTCATAAATTGGAAAGAGTTCAACGACTGGCTTCTAGATTTATATTTAATAAATATCAGCGCATGCACTCTCCTACTGAACTATGCAGTCGTGCAAACCTTTCCGCGTTAGAATTAAGGACGAAGTTTGACTGATTAAAATTTTTGTTTTTAATTATTCATAACCAGGTTAAAATAAATTTACCTGAATACTGCATAATTTCACCGGATCAACGCTTCAGACACAGGCACAGCTTATGCATACAACCGCCAGTTACACGAAATGATACATTCAAGTACAACTTTTTTCCCAGGGTGATTAAGGAATGGAATGAATTACCAAATTCAGTTGCCACATCTGCCTCCGTCAGTGATTTTAGTGCTGGCTTAGAGAATATCACCTTCTCTTGTATGAATGCGTCTCAGCATGTATTTTTGTTTCTGGTGCGCATAAAACAATGTATTTTGTCTTTGTTCACTGCATGTCACTTTTTATAGATATTGCCATTATACTGCCTTGTATTTTCTTTTTTTTTTGCTCGAGATGTAGCAGAATTTTGTATCTTTTCTTCTATTTTTTTCCACTCCTGTAAAGGCCCTTAATAGGGTTAGCAGTATAAATAAACAACAACAACAACAAACCGCCGCAAGCACAATATGAATGATTCGGACGTCATGCTTGAAACGATTTCGAGGTGGATTGCTCGCGACACGGCACACGTGAAAAGTGTAACGCAGCACTTGGCGTCATCGTCTTGCGCGCGTGTTAGGAGAGGTTTGGCGAAGTCGAGACCAGCAACTTCGAAAGGGTTTGTCGGCACCATTCGGTGACTTGGTAAAGGAGCGGTCGGAGCACTTCCTGGTCTGGCAGTGAAACTTTTGCACACATTGCAGCTATCTACAACCTTCTTGACTAGAACACGCGCTCGACAAATCCAGTAGTACTCTCTGATCTGTGTAAGAGTTTCTCGTACACCTCCGTGCAAGACTTGTTGATAAGCTCTTATGGTCACCAGAGTGGAGTAATGGTGATTTGCGGGGAGAATTATTAGATGCTTCACTCCTAGCGGTAACTTCAGAAGTGACAGACGTCCACCGACTCTGAGGATTCCGTCGGCGTCCATAAACGGGCGGAGATCGGCAATGCGCGACGTGGGTTCTAGTGGTCGTTCTCATGTTATGCAGTTGAGGTCTGCATAAAATTCTTGTTTTTGGACGCACCTGAGGAAAACCCTGCAGTAGATAACCACCTATTACACCTATGGGAAGCTCGCAGGGGCCTCACTAAACGATGGAAGCGACAAAAACACAACCGAACGCTCCGCAAAAGAATACAAGAGGTCACCCAACAGGCAGCAGAGTACGCTTCCCACTTAGCCGACACTAATTGGGTAGACAGATGCAATGCAGCGGCATCACAAATGTCCAACAAGAACACGTGGAGGCTCTTCAGAAGTCTGATAGATCCAACGCAGACCAGGGGGGAGACACAACGACACCTCCAAAGAGCCCTACACAACTTCCAAGGCACTACAACACAACTAGCAGAGACACTTAGAGATAAGTATCTCAGTCAACAACAAGACCCGCGGGGACCGGAATATTCCTATGCAGGCAGGGATAATCCAGAACTGGATCAACCTTTCCAGCTCCATGATCTCAAAGCGGCTCTTGACAAAATGAGGCGAGGTACTGCGCCGGGAAGAGATAGGATCACAGTCAAGCTCTTGGCTAACCTCCCGGATCCGGCGTATATTCACCTCCTAGAATACATTAATGCTATTTGGAAAGGGGAAACCCCCTTACCAGTAGATTGGAAAACCGCTCTTGTCACCTTCATCCCGAAGGCTGGAAAATCCATCAACACAGACAATTTGAGACCGATCTCGCTCACATCCTGCGTGGGGAAACTCATGGAGACGATGGTGCGAGATCGGCTCTCCGAATACTTGGAGAACAAGAATACGTTTGCCGATACCATGTTCGGCTTCCGGCCACAAAAGTCCGCCCAAGACATTCTTTTACAACTGCACAGAGAGGTAATACAGCCAGTTGCAATGCCCCACAACGACAGAGTCGTCCTGGCCCTGGACCTTAAAGGGGCTTTTGACAACGTTAAGCAGAGTGCAATACTTGAACACCTCAGCGAAACGCACTGCGGCAACAACACTTTCAATTATATCAAAGACTTCCTATCGGACAGAACAGCTCTGATCCGCATACAGAATGATGAATACGGACCTTACCAAATGGGTACAAGAGGGACACCACAAGGCGCAGTGCTGTCCCCCCTTCTCTTCAATATCGCCATGATGCACCTCCCTGCCCGCCTGAGTGAGGTTGAAGGTGTCCAACACGCGTTGTATGCCGACGACATCACTCTGTTGGCTACTCAGGGCAACCTAGCACACATTGAAGAAAGCCTGCAAACAGCGGCCCACATGGTAGAATCCTATGCGGGCCACTGTGGTCTTCAATGTACACCGACCAAATCAGAATTTGTCCATATTAGGGCATCTCCTAAAGACACCACGAACATAACTATCTCTTTGCCGAGTGGACCTATCCCCGAGGCAAGAGAGATAAGAATACTTGGCCTTTTCATCCACAATCAACTGAAAGTGGATACAACATTACACAAATTACGCAAGATTGGAGATCAGGTGGGCCGGGTGGTCCGCAGGGTATCCAATAAACGAGGAGGGCTCAGAAGCAAGGATTCTGTGCGGCTAGCACATGCTTTTGTCACCAGTAGAATCCTCTACTCGGTACCCTACCTCTATTTGCGCAAACACGAGGAGGAAAAAATAGAGGTCATCATACGCAAAATGATCAAACGAGCTCTTGACCTCCCGTTTTCCACATCCAACGGGCGCCTCCTCGCCATAGGAGTGGTAAACACCTACAGGGAGCTCAAGGAGGCTCATCTTACAAACCAATACACAAGATTAGCACAAACACGATCCGGGCGAAACCTTTTGGCCCAACTACACATCCAACACGACGTACACATACAGGAGTGGGTAAGGATACCTGAACTATGGCGACGCGCCACCATAGTTCACCCACTTCCCACGAAAATGGACAAAGAGGACCATAACGGACGCCGACAAGCTAGGGCACAAGCCTTAGAAAGATACTATAGCCAGAAACACGGAGTCTATTACGTGGACATCGCCGGTCCAAATCCGCGGGGGTGGTATACGGCAGCGGTGGTCCACGAACAAAGGCAGATAGACGGACTCTCTTTTAGAGCACCGGGAACAACACAGGCGGAGGAGGTAGCCATTGCATTAGCAGCATCCGACTCTCAATCTAAACATATCATAACCGACTCGCGAAGCGCATGCCGAAATTATGAGGCAGGCTGGGTCAACCCCCTTGCTGAGAAAATACTGCGAACCTGTATGAGGGACACAGATCCCTCCCCTAAACATATCGTATGGACACCAGGTCACCAGGGCGTAAGGGGGAATGAGGCTGCTGATGCAGCTGCCCGAGCACTCATTTCCCGGGTACCTCCTAACCCCAATGACCTAGAGGAAGAACTATTGCTTTGATTTAAGGAGATTTCAGAATATTATAAAGATAAACATCGCATGTACCCAGCGCCCGCCAAGGGCCTGGGGAAGGCCAACGAACGCATTCTTTATCGGCTTTTCACAAACACGATGCTCTGCCCAGCAATCCTCAAACATTTTGACCCAATGGTCACCGGCACGTGCCACTACTGTGGGGAGGTGGCAGACACTTTCCACATGGTATGGGCCTGCCAAAGTAATCCAGCCCTTACCCCCAACCCCAACCCTACCCGAGAGGACTGGGAGGCAGCCCTGCTTGGTTGCTCAGACCTCCAGGCCCAAAAGGCCTTGGTCAAGAGAGCCAGGCTGGCGGCTTCGACTAATGGGGTCCTGGACTAAGGATCCCACCCAGTATTCAGGGCCCCACAGGGGGGCCCACACCTCTCTGTACACACAATAAATGCTTTTTACCACCACCACCGGCCCGAATTACTTCTGTCGCTTTCAGGTGGACAATTTCATCTGTATTTGTCGACAACGGTCTGTGAATCTGAACACCTAAGCTGTTATTATCAATAGGTGCTGAAGCTTGCTGACATGCTCAATGCATATAACTGAACTTTGGCTTCCGTTACTACTTGAACAGCTGCTATCTCACTTCTAACAGTGTCGTCAAAGTCCGACGAAATGGACGGTTGGAGACGAGCTATTGTTGCGGCACTTGTCCATGGATCCGTGTAGCCAGTCAGGACCATGCCACTAACTTGAGCACGAAGTCACCTTGTCGAACGTCACTCCCCGCGTTAGCAAATCAGATGGATTCTCCAATCCTGGGCAATATCTCCACCGAGATGGTTCTGTTCTGGCCTTAATTTCCGTGATACGATTAGCCACAAACTGTTTCTATCTTGTGCAGTCTACTCGCATCCATGACAATACAATAGTAGAGTCGGTCCACATAATGTACTTAATACGAATGTTATTTAGGGCACTCTTGACGTATGTCAGCAGTCTTGTGCCAACCAATGCACCTAAAAGCTCCAAGTGAGGGAGCATTGCTTTCTTTATAGGAGCAACACGTGCCTTGGAGATCAGCATCATGGGTCGTTGATCTCTGGCCGCAACCGCATAAATCGCCGCTCCGTACGCAGCTGGGCTGGCATCGCAAAGACATGCAGGTGCACCTCACTTGGAAACTTCCTTCCTCCGCGGAGGTAACGAGGAACTGCTATTTCCTGCCGTACCCACCCTTGCCATTCTTCTTGAAGTTCATTGAGTAATTTCTCGTCCCCGCGTATTTCCTCGTGGCCACAATCTCTGGAACAATATGCCTTTGGCAATCGTGTAGGGTCCAGCGAGCCGGAGTGGATTGAATATTCTCCATGTCGCTTATAAAATAAACCGTTTAGTGACCAGTTTATCTTTCATGAACTCTAACAGGCTCTCAACAGAAAAAGTGAGTACGTCCGTTGCAGGATTCCGCACAACGCCGAGAACTTTGACCGACTTCTCATGCAGGACCACCATTTCTTGACTGGCAGATTCCTGCTGGCGTTCCAACGCAATCATTAGGTTGACAGAATTTGTGGTCCATTTGCGTAGGACCAAGCCCGCCTCTCATAATTTCTTGTGACTCACAAGAAAAATTTTCTGCTTCGTCTTCGGTGTCGGCTTCAGTGACTAGGTCGTCCACGTAAAACGACTCGGTCAGTTTGGTCGCAGTCTGTGCTTTGGCCTTATGGGCTCTCTTCCCATGGTAAATGATGGTCGCTGTGAGCAGGAATGGGCTGCACGTAGCTCCAAAGGGAACACGTGTCATCCTGCATTCTTGGAGCGGAGTACCCGTGAAGTTGCCTGCGGCAAACCACAGGAACCGATAGGCGTCTCTGTCTTTCTCCCGTATTTATATCTGTAGGAACGCCTTTTTAATACCGGCGATTACGGCTAAGGGTTGTGTCCTGAAGCGCCGTAGTATTTTTCCAAGGTCTATCTTTTCAAGACACTCGTTGAGAGACCTACTGCCTTTTTCATGCGATGACGCGTCAAAAACCACCCGAACTTTTGTGGTCAATGCTTGTTTTCTGGTGACTTATTTGTGTGGCATGTAATACACCTTGCCTTGCTCAGGAGGGAGGTCGTCGACAATTTCGGCGTGACCAGATCGTACGTACTCACGTATGGGGTCATCGTATATTCGCAGCATCTCTTTCTGCCTCGTTAGTCGATTAAGAAGCTTCTGCAGCCTTGTGACAGCAACCTGTTTGTTGTCCGAAAGCTGAAATTGATCCTTCCAAGGCAGTGCTACTTGATACCTTCCGGTGCGATACCTTCCGGTGCTCTCAAAATATTGCATCACCTTGCTGACTTCATTAGTTCTGTCACCTGCATCAGAAATTTCAAGGTGATCAAGTTCCCAAAATGTCCGTAACAACTCGTCCGACTCGTATACTTGAGTTTTCAAAACGTAAACCATCATTCCCGTTGTTGCTGGCAGTGATGTCAAACAGCTTATGCGTCCTTGAAAAGTCCAACCAAGCTTGGAATTCACGGCAATCAGCGAGTCATTGCCTTCACAACGCAGAACGTCGCCTGTCAAGACTCTCCACGTTTGATCAGAGCCGATCAGCACGCTGATTGCGCTTTGCGTGATGACTGATGCATGTGTCGGTTCAACGGCTGCGTCTCTTCCCAGTTTCTTAAATGAAGCGACAAAAGACACTTCCATTTTAGTTTCTTCGATGCCTTGTGTAATATAAGCGTGACCGTGCACTTGTGGTATTGTGGGACCGACGCAAGAGGAGACAAAAAGAGAGGCGAAATTGAGAAGAAAAAAAGGAAAAGGAAAGCACGAGGCACGGGCGAAAGAGAGCGTGAGCTGCGGGGCTCGAAAGGCTGGCGGCACGGAGGCGGTGCCGGTTCGGGAAGCGGCCGCAGCGTGTCTCGAGACGGAGCCAGGAGGCAGCCCTGCTGTCCGAAGGAGCCAGACTGTCCCGAAGAAGTTCACGGAGAACGGACCAGACTGTCCCGGGGACGTTCACGGACGACTGGCCAGACTGTCCCGGGCACGTTCACGGACAACAGACCAGACTGTCCCGGGGACGTTCACGGACGACTGGCCAGACTGTCCCGGGGGCGTTCACGGCCCACGGACCAGACTGTTCCGGGGACGTTCACGGACGACGGTCAATTGTCGAGCGGTGTTGACGTCACGGAGACGACTGGCGGGTCAGGCGAAAGAACACGGCCTTGGCCCACGACCCGGGCTCCGTCGACCAGTGTTGACGCAGTTCCGCACCCGGTCTCACCGACGTCTCCAGGAGAACATAGCTCCAACCCACTCATCGACCGTGCTGGTCGCCACAACCGAGCTTGACGTGGCAGGCAGCGTCGACAAGGGGCCTTTGCGATTCAACCTGCGCCGCGCCCTCGGCTACCACCCCGTCGTCTGAGCCGCCGCAACTGCCCGGGTAGATTTCTGTGTCACAATCATCGTGACTTTACTATTTGCCGCGTCATTGTCGGGCGGAACATTATATTACTTAGTGACTGTAAACCTTTCAACGCATTTTTTTCTTTATTCTTTCATATGTGCCATACAAGTAATAATGTCTTATAAGTGTACAAACGGCTCTGTCTGTTACTCGCACTAATGTTGCCCTTGAGTGCTCAACACTAAACCAGAACCTGTCATCGCACCTTGGCATATATGCGGAATCTGAATGGCGCTTAGCACAACCTAGATGTCAGAAAACTGACTTCGTAAGCGCAGCTCCACTTTTCATCGGTTACAGCCGCCTGGTCTGAGGCGCTGGCGAATGTGTTGAGAGCTATCTTTATAGATCCAGCACAAGGCAACGCGCAGAGGTGCTGCCACGCCATTCGCGTTTCTCCGTTTCCCCGTATTACCGCCGAACGCTCGCGGTGTCCGTGACTGCAGCACGCGCCTCTGGCGGCGGCTCGGCCGAGCTCCCACCAGTTCATCTCGGCGTGTTGCCCGCCGAGCTCGGCCGAGCTCCCACCAGTTCATCTCACTTCATCTCGGCGTGTTGCCCGCGGCGCGCCGCCCGCGGCGCGCAATTCATTTTCCAGGGCAGCTGGGCCCTCGGATTGTGGCGCCGCCGCCAGTGTTGCCCGGTTGGGCTATATATAGCCAAATTGGGCTACAGGAAAGACTTTTTGGCGTCGACTTGGACGAGTTGGCTATGTGGCTATATTTGGGCTACTGAAAATCTGCGACTTGGCGTTGTTTGGGCTATAAGTGGCGCCCTAATCGACGCTCCAGAGGTGGCTCTGATTGGGCAGAAGCAAATTACGAAGGCTATGTTTTAGCTGGCTGAGCCGGCTCTGTGGCTGTGCATGTGTGTGTGCGCGAAATGAACCCCACCCCTTCCCATCCCTCTCTGCGCCATTGCCTGAGCCAGTGGCTTTGATCCTTGATGCACATAAACTTACACCCCGCTTGACCATTATGCACCCGATCGCAGGGCATCGGGATGAACCTGGGAGTAGTGGGTTTTTCAGTACACTGTACTAACATGGCTATGCTCAGGAACGGAGAGCAGTAACATAGGGTCGGGGCCGTCGGGTGATCGTGGCGCCGATATTAAAGAAGGGAAGCACGAGTGGATGACACGCCCCAGTGTGTTCATGTCCATGTCTCAATTCTGGGTGAAGTATCGCGCCGGGAACAACTTTCGACCTACTCAACGTATCTCGCGAAGCTTTAGTGCCATTTTCCTTCTCCTGCTAGATGATTTTTTGTCCGTGGTTACATTCGAGATTCATTTCGATAGGTTGGACGTAAGATCGATCCTCCTCCGAGAGGAGAATCCAAACATGGGGAAGTGGGCCAAGTATGCGAGAACGTACAAAAAAGAGGGAGCAAGACCCCTTGCCAAATTTGGGTTCTGTTGCTTTTACTTCTAGATGCATGGTTTGCCCGTAATGCCACGGATAATAATACTCATTCTGCTATTATCGAAACATGTTTGCCACGATGACATCAGTGCACCACGTCACATGAACTTCACCCGCCATATTAGCTTAGCTTGTGAGGTGTCGCGCCGCTGGCTCGAGGCCGCGGGTTTGATTCCCGGCAAAGGCGGCCGCATTTCAATCAAGGTGGAATGCAGGAACACCCATGTACTTAGATTTAGGTGTACGTTATTGAACCCAAGGTGGCCAAAATTATTCCGGAGTCCCCCACTGTGTCATGCCTCCCAACCATATAGTGATTTTAGCACGTAAAAACCCAGCAATTATTAGAGATTTAGAATAGGGGCCTCACCCCAAAGAAATAGCGTAGAAGCCACTGCGCATGCACAGGACGCAAACTGTGTTCGGGTTTGGCGTCGCGCGCGCTATTTTATCGATTTAGCGGGAACCCCCAAAGGTGCCCCAAAAGCTTTCGTCAACAAACATGGCGGCGCCCATCGTAGCGATGGCTCTAAACTAGCACTCCACTGGGCTCGATTCGTGGTAACGCGTGAAGTTCGTAAGCTAGAGAAGTGTATGGCAGTTAGCGATTTCCCTCAACTAACATGTTTAATGAAGATTGATTCATTAGACGCCGCTGATTCTGAATTCTACAGTCGATTTCATGGCTCGTAGGCCTAACACGGATTGACTTGGCTGGGTGAAGGTACGTAAAGTTGGTTACTCAAAACTAAGCGCAACAAGTTGCTTGTTGTTAATAGAATAAGTTCTAAATTGTAATTAAACACGAAAACCTAAATTACTCTTCTTAACATGAATTGGTATATTTTGTTTAACTATTTTTATGCCCCAACGCTAACACCCGCAAAGCTCTTTGGGGCCCCGTATTCTAAAACTTTATTCACATCAACATGGTTTGCTTTTTGACAGTAACCGGTTTTTACAGCATAAGCACTGTTGTCAATGTGTTGTACACCTTTGCTCTTTGTGCGCCGTCGCGGCTTTTACCATTTCGAGCGAGTTACGTTCGGAACGTGCTCGTCGCCGAAAACGACTGCGCGCTTCTTACACTGGTGTGCCGTTTGCGCAGTTGTCTTTTAAAGCTAAGCTTACACCGATTCAGACAGCGAGTGGCATCTGTTGTCTGACACCATATTTAACGCATGTTCTCCCCGTGCTAGAGACCTAAGATAGCAGCCAGGTTGATGTAAATGGACAGTATATAGAGCATGTACCAACTAAACCGGGCCAAGCTAATTGAAAAAAAACGAGAAAAGAAGATAGGGGGATGAGACAAATAACACGAAATATCATAGCACGAAAGACTTGTTCTAGCTCATAAAAGAAGAAGCCGTGAGCAGGTCGCAGATCACTGGACAGCTGAACTTCTACGTCGTAGGCAGATATGACGTGAGAGTTCAACGATGCTAAACATTATTTTGCGTTCACGGCAGCTAAAGATTATGAAAAGGCATTTGATTCAGTAGAGATACCAGCAGTCATAGAGGCATTGCGTAATCAAGGAGTACAAGAGGCATACGTGAATATCTTAGCAAATATCTACAAGGATTCCACAGCTACCTTGGTTCTCCACAAAAAAAGTAGGAAGTTACCTATCAAGAAAGGTGTCAGGCAAGGAGACACAATCTCTCCAATGTTATTCACTGCATGCGTAGAAGTATTCAAGCCCTTAGACTGGGAAGGCTTAGGAGTGAGTATCAACGTCGAATATCTCAGCAACGTTCAGTTTGCAGATGATATTGTCCTATTCAGCAACAATGGAGAGGAATTACAACAAATGATTGAGGACCTTAATCGAGAAAGTGTAAGAATTGGGTTGAAGTTGAATATGCAGAAGACAGATAATGCTCAATAGCCTGGCAAGGTAACAAGAATTCAGGATCGCCAGTCAGCCTCTAGAGTCTGTAAAAGAGTACGTGTATCTAGGTCAATTACTAACAGGGGACATTGATCATGAGAAAGGAATTCACATAAGAATAAAATTGGGTTGGAGTGCATACGGCAGGCATTGCCAAATCTTGACTGGGAGCTTACCACTGTTGTTGAAAAGAAAAGTGTACAATCATTGCATTCTACCGGTGCTAACATATGGGGCAGAAAATTGGAGGTTAACAAAGAAGCTCGAGAAAAAGTTAAGGATCACACAAAGGGCAATGGAACGAAACATCTTAGGACTAACGTTAAGATACAGGAATAGAGCGGTGTGAATCAGAGAGCAAACGGTAATAGCCGATATTCTAGTTGACATTAAGCGGAAGAAATGGAGCTGGGCAGGCCATGTAATGCGTAGGATGGATAACCGATGGATCATTAGGGTTACAGAATGGATACCAAGAGAAGGGAAGCGCAGTCGAGGTCGGCAGAAAACCAGATGGGATGATGAAGTTAGGAAATTTGCAGGCGCAAGTTCGAATACGCTAGCGCAAGACAGGGATAATTGAAGATCGCAGAGAGAGGCCTTCGTCCTGCAGTGCACATAAAATATAAGCGGATGATGATGATAATGATGACTGGTCTTGGACAAGTACCCCCCTCTCACCCAACTGACGTTATACGACGTTACACTAGCAACACCACCACAAGCGACGTTTGTCACGTGCGAACGCTTGTGTGTGGAGTGCAACGTACATCCCCATTCTTCTAGGCCCTCCGCCTGACTTAAGTGCGTTATTGGACTAATTTATCTCAAAATAAATTGGATTAAAAAAGTGTCAGCCCTTCCACTGAGGTGGAGATGGAAGACCAGCGAAGCTGTACTATGGTGGGAATTATGTATTTCCAAATATGACTATTAAGATGTGATTGTGTTATTGGTTATTTGAGCTATTAAATAATGAGAAATATATATGATCCGGTTGTTTTCATTTATTTAGTGACCACAGGGACCATGGCCTTTTGGTCACTACGGTACACCGCCATAGGGTGCACGGCAAAAGGTTGGCACGTTCTTCATAAACACGTCACCAACGCTGCGCGCGTTCGGTGCGAACGCGGGCAAAACGGCGCCGCCGTCGACGGCTGTTGTGCGCGTTATTTGTTTGACCACACACAACCGCTGTCAAAACGCTGGCTACCTGACGGAACGGCTATACGCCGTTGTCGACACTGTTTGGGGATAGGCGGAAGAGAGCCCAGAGAGAGTGGGCAGCACAGGCGACAGAGGCGGGCAGGGCTGCGCGCATGCGCTGCAGTGCCCAAGTCATAACTGAAGTCCCGAATTTGGTGCAAAATTGTTTGGTTCTATGCAACAGCTTATACGTGTCATCACTTGGATATGCATCTTGAGTAGATTAGTTAGTTATAAATAGGCACCATTTGAATGGTCGGTAGACTCTCTGGTAGATAATACAGTTTCTCAGATATTTTCCGTGGGGCACCCGCGTCAGCCGCGTCTACGTTCGCGCCGTCCTCTCTTTACAGCGAAGCTGTTTATAACTAGCGTTCTGTGCATTTTGGTCTGCGTGTGCAAAAACTCAAGTCCCGAATTTGGTGCAAAATTGTTTGGTTCTATGCAACAGCTTATATTTGTCATCACTTGGATATGCATCTTGAGTAGATTAGTAGTTATAAATAGGCACCATTTTCATGGTCGGTAGACCCTCAGGTAGATAATAAAGTTTCTCAGAGATTTTCCGTGGGGGACCCGCGTCAGTCGCGTCTACGTTCGCGCCGTCCTCTCTTTACAGCGAAGCTGTTTATAACTAGCGTTCTGTGCATTTTTGTTCTGCTTGTGCAAAAACTTAAGTTCCGAATTTGGTGCAAAATTGTTTGGTTCTATGCACCAGCTTATATTTGTCATCACTTGCATATGCATCTTGAGTAGATTAGTTAGTTATAAATAGGCACCATTTTCATGGTCGGTAGACTCTCAGGTAGATAATAAAGTTTCTCAGAGATTTTCCGTGGGGCACCCGCGTCAGCCGCGTCTACGTTCGCGCCGTCCTCTCTTTACAGCGAAGCTGTTTATAACTAGCGTTCTGTGCATTTTGTTCTGCGTGTGCAAAAACTCAAGTCCCGAATTTGGTGCAAAATTGTTTGATTCTATGCAACAGCTTATATGTGTCATCACTTGGATATGCATCTTGAGTAGATTAGTTAGTTATAAATAGGCACCATTTTCATGGTCGGTAGACTCTCAGGTAGATAATAAAGTTTCTCAGAGATTTTCCGTGGGGCACCCGCGTCAGCCGCGTCTACGTTCGCGCCGTCCTCTCTTTACAGCGAAGCTGTTTATAACTAGCGTTCTGTGCATTTTTGTTCTGCGTGTGCAAAAACTCAAGTCCCGAATTTGGTGCAAAATGGTTTGATTCAATGCAACAGCTTATTTATATGTGTCATCTCTTGGATATGCATCTTGAGTAGATTAGTTAGTTATAAATAGGCACCATTTGCATGGTCGGTAGACTCTCTGGTAGATAATAAAGTTTCTCAGAGATTTTCCGTGGGGCACCCGCGTCAGCCGCGTCTACGTTCGCGCCGTCCTCTCTTTACAGCGAAGCTGTTTATAACTAGCGTTCTGTGCATTTTGGTCTGCGTGTGCAAAAACTCAAGTCCCGAATTTGGTGCAAAATTGTTTGGTTCTATGCAACAGCTTATACGTGTCATCACTTGGATATGCATCTTGAGTAGATTAGTTAGTTATAAATAGGCACCATTTGCATGGTCGGTAGACTCTCAGGTAGATAATACAGTTTCTCAGATATTTTCCGTGGGGCACCCGCGTCAGCCGCGTCTACGTTCGCGCCGTCCTCTCTTTACAGCGAAGCTGTTTATAACTAGCGTTCTGTGCATTTTGGTCTGCGTGTGCAAAAACTCAAGACCCGAATTTGGTGCAAAATTGTTTGGTTCTATGCAACATCTTATATTTGTCATCACTTGGATATGCATCTTGAGTAGATTAGTAGTTATAAATAGGCACCATTTTCATGGTCGGTAGACTCTCAGGTAGATAATACAGTTTCTCAGATATTTCCCGTGGGGGACCCGCGTCAGCCGCGTCTACGTTCGCGCCGTCCTCTCTTTACAGCGAAGCTGTTTATAACTAGCGTTCTGTGCATTTTGGTGTTCGTGTGCAAAAACTCAAGTCCCGAATTTGGTGCAAAATGGTTTGATTCAATGCAACAGCTTATTTATATGTGTCATCTCTTGGATATGCATCTTGAGTAGATTAGTTAGTTATAAATAAGCACCATTTGCATGGTCGGTAGACTCTCTGGCAGATAATAAAGTTTCTCAGAGATTTTCCGTGGGGCACCCGCGTCAGCCGCGTCTACGTTCGCGCCGTCCTCTCTTTACAGCGAAGCTGTTTATAACTAGCGTTCTGTGCATTTTGGTCTGCGTGTGCAAAAACTCAAGTCCCGAATTTGGTGCAAAATTGTTTGGTTCTATGCAACAGCTTATACGTGTCATCACTTGGATATGCATCTTGAGTAGATTAGTTAGTTATAAATAGGCACCATTTGCATGGTCGGTAGACTCTCAGGTAGATAATACAGTTTCTCAGAGATTTTCCGTGGGGCACCCGCGTCAGCCGCGTCTACGTTCGCGCCGTCCTCTCTTTACAGCGAAGCTGTTTATAACTAGCGTTCTGTGCATTTTGGTCTGCGTGTGCAAAAACTCAAGTCCCGAATTTGGTGCAAAATTGTTTGGTTCTATGCAACAGCTTATATTTGTCATCACTTGGATATGCATCTTGAGTAGATTAGTAGTTATAAATAGGCACCATTTTCATGGTCGGTAGACTCTCAGGTAGATAATAAAGTTTCTCAGAGATTTTCCGTGGGGGACCCGCGTCAGCCGCGTCTACGTTCGCGCCGTCCTCTCTTTACAGCGAAGCTGTTTATAACTAGCGTTCTGTGCATTTTGTTCTGCGTGTGCAAAAACTCAAGTCCCGAATTTGGTGCAAAATTGTTTGGTTCTATGCAACAGCTTATATTTGTCATCACTTGGATATGCATCTTGAGTAGATTAGTAGTTATAAATAGGCACCATTTTCATGGTCGGTAGACTCTCAGGTAGATAATAAAGTTTCTCAGAGATTTTCCGCGGGGCACCCGCGTCAGCCGCGTCTACGTTCGCGCCGTCCTCTCTTTACAGCGAAGCTGTTTATAACTAGCGTTCTGTGCATTTTGGTCTGCGTGTGCAAAAACTCAAGTCCCGAATTTGGTGCAAAATTGTTTGGTTCTATGCAACAGCTTATATGTGTCATCACTTGGATATGCATCTTGAGTAGATTAGTTAGTTATAAATAGGCACCATTTTCATGGTCGGTAGACTCTCAGGTAGATAATAAAGTTTCTCAGAGATTTTCCGTGGGGCACCCGCGTCAGCCGCGTCTACGTTCGCGCCGTCCTCTCTTTACAGCGAAGCTGTTTATAACTAGCGTTCTGTGCATTTTGTTCTGCGTGTGCAAAAACTCAAGTCCCGAATTTGGTGCAAAATTGTTTGGTTCTATGCAACAGCTTATATGTGTCATCACTTGGATATGCATCTTGAGTAGATTAGTTAGTTATAAATAGGCACCATTTTCATGGTCGGTAGACTCTCAGGTAGATAATAAAGTTTCTCAGAGATTTTCCGTGGGGCACCCGCGTCAGCCGCGTCTACGTTCGCGCCGTCCTCTCTTTACAGCGAAGCTGTTTATAACTAGCGTTCTGTGCATTTTTGTTCTGCGTGTGCAAAAACTCAAGTCCCGAATTTGGTGCAAAATTGTTTGATTCTATGCAACAGCTTATATGTGTCATCACTTGGATATGCATCTTGAGTAGATTAGTTAGTTATAAATAGGCACCATTTTCATGGTCGGTAGACTCTCAGGTAGATAATAAAGTTTCTCAGAGATTTTCCGTGGGGCACCCGCGTCAGCCGCGTCTACGTTCGCGCCGTCCTCTCTTTACAGCGAAGCTGTTTATAACTAGCGTTCTGTGCATTTTGGTCTGCGTGTGCAAAAACTCAAGTCCCGAATTTGGCGCAAAATGGTTTGATTCAATGCAACAGCTTATATGTGTCATCTCTTGGATATGCATCTTGAGTAGATTAGTTAGTTATAAATAGGCACCATTTGCATGGTCGGTAGACTCTCAGGTAGATAATAAAGTTTCTCAGAGATTTTCCGTGGGGCACCCGCGTCAGCCGCGTCTACGTTCGCGCCGTCCTCTCTTTACAGCGAAGCTGTTTATAACTAGCGTTCTGTGCATTTTGGTCTGCGTGTGCAAAAACTCAAGTCCCGAATTTGGTGCAAAATTGTTTGGTTCTATGCAACAGCTTATACGTGTCATCACTTGGATATGCATCTTGAGTAGATTAGTTAGTTATAAATAGGCACCATTTGCATGGTCGGTAGACTCTCAGGTAGATAATACAGTTTCTCAGATATTTTCCGTGGGGCACCCGCGTCAGCCGCGTCTACGTTCGCGCCGTCCTCTCTTTACAGCGAAGCTGTTTATAACTAGCGTTCTGTGCATTTTGGTCTGCGTGTGCAAAAACTCAAGTCCCGAATTTGGTGCAAAATTGTTTGGTTCTATGCAACAGCTTATATGTGTCATCACTTGGATATGCATCTTGAGTAGATTAGTTAGTTATAAATAGGCACCATTTTCATGGTCGGTAGACTCTCAGGTAGATAATAAAGTTTCTCAGAGATTTTCCGTGGGGCACCCGCGTCAGCCGCGTCTACGTTCGCGCCGTCCTCTCTTTACAGCGAAGCTGTTTATAACTAGCGTTCTGTGCATTTTGGTCTGCGTGTGCAAAAACTCAAGTCCCGAATTTGGTGCAAAATTGTTTGATTCAATGCAACAGCTTATATGTGTCATCTCTTGGATATGCATCTTGAGTAGATTAGTTAGTTATAAATAGGCACCATTTGCATGGTCGGTAGACTCTCTGGTAGATAATAAAGTTTCTCAGAGATTTTCCGTGGGGCACCCGCGTCAGCCGCGTCTACGTTCGCGCCGTCCTCTCTTTACAGCGAAGCTGTTTATAACTAGCGTTCTGTGCATTTTGGTCTGCGTGTGCAAAAACTCAAGTCCCGAATTTGGTGCAAAATTGTTTGGTTCTATGCAACAGCTTATATGTGTCATCACTTGGATATGCATCTTGAGTAGATTAGTTAGTTATAAATAGGCACCATTTGCATGGTCGGTAGACTCTCAGGTAGATAATAAAGTTTCTCAGAGATTTTCCGTGGGGCACCCGCGTCAGCCGCGTCTACGTTCGCGCCGTCCTCTCTTTACAGCGAAGCTGTTTATAACTAGCGTTCTGTGCATTTTGGTCTGCGTGTGCAAAAACTCAAGTCCCGAATTTGGTGCAAAATTGTTTGGTTCTATGCAACAGCTTATATGTGTCATCACTTGGATATGCATCTTGAGTAGATTAGTTAGTTATAAATAGGCACCATTTTCATGGTCGGTAGACTCTCAGGTAGATAATAAAGTTTCTCAGAGATTTTCCGTGGGGCACCCGCGTCAGCCGCGTCTACGTTCGCGCCGTCCTCTCTTTACAGCGAAGCTGTTTATAACTAGCGTTCTGTGCATTTTGTTCTGCGTGTGCAAAAACTCAAGTCCCGAATTTGGTGCAAAATTGTTTGGTTCTATGCAACAGCTTATATGTGTCATCACTTGGATATGCATCTTGAGTAGATTAGTTAGTTATAAATAGGCACCATTTTCATGGTCGGTAGACTCTCAGGTAGATAATAAAGTTTCTCAGAGATTTTCCGTGGGGCACCCGCGTCAGCCGCGTCTACGTTCGCGCCGTCCTCTCTTTACAGCGAAGCTGTTTATAACTAGCGTTCTGTGCATTTTGGTCTGCGTGTGCAAAAACTCAAGTCCCGAATTTGGTGCAAAATTGTTTGGTTCTATGCAACAGCTTATATTTGTCATCACTTGGATATGCATCTTGAGTAGATTAGTTAGTTATAAATAGGCACCATTTTCATGGTCGGTAGACTCTCAGGTAGATAATAAAGTTTCTCAGAGATTTTCCGTGGGGCACCCGCGTCAGCCGCGTCTACGTTCGCGCCGTCCTCTCTTTACAGCGAAGCTGTTTATAACTAGCGTTCTGTGCATTTTGTTCTGCGTGTGCAAAAACTCAAGTCCCGAATTTGGTGCAAAATTGTTTGATTCTATGCAACAGCTTATATGTGTCATCACTTGGATATGCATCTTGAGTAGATTAGTTAGTTATAAATAGGCACCATTTTCATGGTCGGTAGACTCTCAGGTAGATAATAAAGTTTCTCAGAGATTTTCCGTGGGGCACCCGCGTCAGCCGCGTCTACGTTCGCGCCGTCCTCTCTTTACAGCGAAGCTGTTTATAACTAGCGTTCTGTGCATTTTTGTTCTGCGTGTGCAAAAACTCAAGTCCCGAATTTGGTGCAAAATTGTTTGATTCTATGCAACAGCTTATATGTGTCATCACTTGGATATGCATCTTGAGTAGATTAGTTAGTTATAAATAGGCACCATTTGCATGGTCGGTAGACTCTCAGGTAGATAATAAAGTTTCTCAGAGATTTTCCGTGGGGCACCCGCGTCAGCCGCGTCTACGTTCGCGCCGTCCTCTCTTTACAGCGAAGCTGTTTATAACTAGCGTTCTGTGCATTTTGGTCTGCGTGTGCAAAAACTCAAGTCCCGAATTTGGTGCAAAATTGTTTGGTTCTATGCAACAGCTTATACGTGTCATCACTTGGATATGCATCTTGAGTAGATTAGTTAGTTATAAATAGGCACCATTTGCATGGTCGGTAGACTCTCAGGTAGATAATAAAGTTTCTCAGAGATTTTCCGTGGGGCACCCGCGTCAGCCGCGTCTACGTTCGCGCCGTCCTCTCTTTACAGCGAAGCTGTTTATAACTAGCGTTCTGTGCATTTTGGTCTGCGTGTGCAAAAACTCAAGTCCCGAATTTGGTGCAAAATTGTTTGGTTCTATGCAACAGCTTATATGTGTCATCACTTGGATATGCATCTTGAGTAGATTAGTTAGTTATAAATAGGCACCATTTTCATGGTCGGTAGACTCTCAGGTAGATAATAAAGTTTCTCAGAGATTTTCCGTGGGGCACCCGCGTCAGCCGCGTCTACGTTCGCGCCGTCCTCTCTTTACAGCGAAGCTGTTTATAACTAGCGTTCTGTGCATTTTGGTCTGCGTGTGCAAAAACTCAAGTCCCGAATTTGGTGCAAAATTGTTTGATTCAATGCAACAGCTTATATGTGTCATCACTTGGATATGCATCTTGAGTAGATTAGTTAGTTATAAATAGGCACCATTTCATGGTCGGTAGACTCTCAGGTAGATAATAAAGTTTCTCAGAGATTTTCCGTGGGGCACCCGCGTCAGCCGCGTCTACGTTCGCGCCGTCCTCTCTTTACAGCGAAGCTGTTTATAACTAGCGTTCTGTGCATTTTGGTCTGCGTGTGCAAAAACTCAAGTCCCGAATTTGGTGCAAAATTGTTTGATTCTATGCAACAGCTTATATGTGTCATCACTTGGATATGCATCTTGAGTAGATTAGTTAGTTATAAATAGGCACCATTTTCATGGTCGGTAGACTCTCAGGTAGATAATAAAGTTTCTCAGAGATTTTCCGTGGGGCACCCGCGTCAGCCGCGTCTACGTTCGCGCCGTCCTCTCTTTACAGCGAAGCTGTTTATAACTAGCGTTCTGTGCATTTTGGTCTGCGTGTGCAAAAACTCAAGTCCCGAATTTGGTGCAAAATTGTTTGATTCTATGCAACAGCTTATATGTGTCATCACTTGGATATGCATCTTGAGTAGATTAGTTAGTTATAAATAGGCACCATTTTCATGGTCGGTAGACTCTCAGGTAGATAATAAAGTTTCTCAGAGATTTTCCGTGGGGCACCCGCGTCAGCCGCGTCTACGTTCGCGCCGTCCTCTCTTTACAGCGAAGCTGTTTATAACTAGCGTTCTGTGCATTTTGGTCTGCGTGTGCAAAAACTCAAGTCCCGAATTTGGTGCAAAATTGTTTGATTCAATGCAACAGCTTATATGTGTCATCTCTTGGATATGCATCTTGAGTAGATTAGTTAGTTATAAATAGGCACCATTTGCATGGTCGGTAGACTCTCAGGTAGATAATAAAGTTTCTCAGAGATTTTCCGTGGGGCACCCGCGTCAGCCGCGTCTACGTTCGCGCCGTCCTCTCTTTACAGCGAAGCTGTTTATAACTAGCGTTCTGTGCATTTTGGTCTGCGTGTGCAAAAACTCAAGTCCCGAATTTGGTGCAAAATTGTTTGGTTCTATGCAACAGCTTATACGTGTCATCACTTGGATATGCATCTTGAGTAGATTAGTTAGTTATAAATAGGCACCATTTGCATGGTCGGTAGACTCTCAGGTAGATAATAAAGTTTCTCAGAGATTTTCCGTGGGGCACCCGCGTCAGCCGCGTCTACGTTCGCGCCGTCCTCTCTTTACAGCGAAGCTGTTTATAACTAGCGTTCTGTGCATTTTGGTCTGCGTGTGCAAAAACTCAAGTCCCGAATTTGGTGCAAAATTGTTTGATTCTATGCAACAGCTTATATGTGTCATCACTTGGATATGCATCTTGAGTAGATTAGTTAGTTATAAATAGGCACCATATGCATGGTCGGTAGACTCTCAGGTAGATAATAAAGTTTCTCAGAGATTTTCCGTGGGGGACCCGCGTCAGCCGCGTCTACGTTCGCGCCGTCCTCTCTTTACAGCGAAGCTGTTTATAACTAGCGTTCTGTGCATTTTTGTTCTATGTGTGCAAAAACTCAAGTACCGAACTTGGTGCAAAATTGTTTGATTCTATACAACAGCTTATATGTGTCATCACTTGGATATGCATCTTGAGTAGATTAGTTAGTTATAAATAGGCACCATATGCATGGTCGGTAGACTCTCAGGTAGATAATAAAGTTTCTCAGAGATTTTCCGTGGGGGACCCGCGTCAGCCGCGTCTACGTTCGCGCTGTCCACTCTTTACCGGTGTTCCAAGCGCCTAGCGATCTAGTTTCTTTTTTTTCCGTTCTCCCGTGGTGGCATTCTCGTCAAAGCGTCACGCGTGGGGCGGCAGTCCCGTCGTCCACGCGCATGTAATAAAAAACTAGAAAGGCAAGTTGCCGCTCTCCATTTTGAATTTCACCTCTGTCCTGTCGTAATGGGGAAGCCGCGTATACGAGTATATTCCGGAATCCCGAGGACCAACGCGCTTACGAAGAGCGACGGCAGGAACAGCGGGAGCGCAGGAATAGTGTCCCCGCTATCATATACAGACGGACACGCCCCGTGACGACAAGCGCAAGGAAGCTTGAAACTGAACCAAATAAACCTCTCGGCCAGTCACGGCAGCCCCTGATACGGCACGCTTTGCTTGGCAAGCATGTGCCGCTGTCTTTCGGGTCAGGATTCGCCGCGCTATGCTATCATTCAGACGAAGCCCAACACTTCTTTACGGGGCGTTGCCGTCTGACATGCAGGGCGACACGCAAAGTATGGATATTGCCTGACTTTGGCATTCAATTTCAATTATGTGGATGTCAAATTACGCTAGATATTTTTATATTACGAAGCTGTTTAAGCCAGCTGTAATTTGTGGTGCATGCCAAGAAACTGCCACGCCATAGCCATGGCAACCCGGAGGATGAAGAGGAGGAGACCGCGTTCCTGCGTGAGCATACTCCTCGCTAGCTTCCTGCCGTCGTGACCCCCACCTCTCCTCTCTGCGGCGCGCTGAGCCAGCTGACAAAAAAAAAAGGAGGGGAAGGGGGGGGGGGGGGGGGGCGTGCGTAAGCTTGCACTAGGCCGCGCAAAGCTCAAGACATAGCGAAGCTGGTCGAATGAAATCGAGTGACTAGCCTCCAGCGCGTATGTCGTCGGCAAGCAGCAGAGTTCGTGGCACTGTGCCAACCTTGATTAGCCTGCCTGCGTTTGTGGCATGCCAGGAGTGCAATCGCTCGTAGGCTCCGACACGTCCAGCGCCAGCCACACGAAATGTCGCGCAAGGGAAAGTACCTCCGAAAATGATCGCATTACCTTCCTACATGCGTAGTTATGCGAAGTTAAGACCTAGCGGCAACCAAGTTAACACCTAGCACTAGCAGCCAGTAAGCTTCGCTGTGCTAAGCTTTGCGCGACCGAGGGCAAACTTGTTTCTAAAGAATGGTCTTAGCAGGTTCTAAGAAGGGCCCTACAAGTTTTGCGTGTAAACAACTACCGTGAAGTTAATAATTGGAAAATTAGCAATTTTAATTAGTCGTTTAATAATACCTTACGCAGCGGCAAAGTATTTCCGCCTTGCCGTAGAGCTCGTATGCGTAGATGACAAGTATCTCACGGTTGTAACCTATTATAAAAACAATCTGTATTGTATAAAAAAAAGGTTTACATGCCGTAGAAAAAAAATTGTGAGGACGGAAACGCGAATTGGAAGTTTTTGAGCACGCTCGTTCATCTAGTGCCTGGAATATTTGTTTGCGCAAAACAAATGCACCTATGTGTAGTCGGTGCTCGTAATGTCTGGTCTTTCTTGTCCTGTTGTGGTCAAGTTGTTTCATAATACGTTTATCCCTCCCTAACCCACCACCATTGTGCGGATGGTGACCACATATTTGAGACACATGTATGGCGCCTTTCGTTCTCATAATTCCCACAAATGCACGCGCTTTCAGCAAGTGCTCTTCATGTCGATTCATGTTGCCGGATTTTTTTTTTTAATTTTCAGCTTTGCCCTGAAGTTCACAGGCCCGAAAACAGGACGTCTAATTGAGATAGGCATCGGCAGTACATATTACTTCTACGTATGGTTTTGTGATAACCAGAGACGCGAGTCTCATACTGATTTTACAAAACTTCACAAGCTGAAGGGCGGAGAATACATGATCTTAACTTCGGATTTGTTTACATTGGATAACCGCAATGACCAACTGAAGGTTTGTATTGTCCCAAGCTGATTGCAAATTACCGAGTCGAGGTCTCGACATTTAATGACAAGAACAGTGCTGATAGCAACGGCTTGGGGCGCTTTGGTCAACTACAATGTGCTATAAAATTTGTTGCACAACTGTCTGCTTCGAAAGAAACTCACTGTAGATATGAACATGCACGTCGTTACCGAAACGCCAGCAGCTAAGTAGCACATATTCCTTAACTGCATTACTCATTCCGGGCACTGTCCTTGAATATAGCGTCAGAAGGCGGCATCACCAGCACTAATGTTCATGCTACGATCTCCGGTAACTTTTAAATCAACGTACTTACAATACGGATATGCTACATCACTCCCCTCTCTCGTGAAATGCGCACTTTATGACAAAAGAAACCACCGAAAAACAGACGGGAGCGAATTCCTCAATTAATCTGAAACATTCTTGTTTCATTGTTTAGAATCTGTACTTCGAGACAATTTCGGTAGGGAAAGAACCGTTGCCAGCCACAGGGCTCATAAACTTACAGAGTAACAGCTCTCATTTCTCATGAATTTCTTCCATGTCCCCGAGTAAAGCTGACAAACACATAATCGTCGTAACCAGTCAGTTAAGGTTCAAAACAGCCAGAAAAGTGTCGCCCATGCACCCTCAAATATCCTAAACCTGGTCGATGGAAACACAACCTATTCTGCCAAGTCTCCGAGTATTGATTGTGACCGCAACTGACGTGATCGCGCAAGGGAGAAATACTGGCTTCTGAAGGTGTCGAATGCGTTTCCTACGAGATGGGGCGGCGCATGAGAGCGCACAAACTACCACCCGTCTAGCCGTTGGGGACGCTGTGGGGGCGAGCGCCATATTGTCACTAGCCTTCAGAAGTACAATGGTGAGCACTGTTAGGGTGAACACCTCATTAGTATTCAAGTTGGTATAACTTCAATATACCTTCTACTTCAGGGGGGAAATGTGCCGAATACGACGCCTAATGATGACGCCGATAAAAGAAATAATAGTTTTCTTTATATTGTGCTAAACATCAACTGCTCTAGGCTCGTGAATGCTAATGAGGTGTCCACCCTAACAGTGCTCACCGCTGTACTCTTGGGGGTTTAATAAACCGTATAGCAGCCGGCTCCCGGGAAACGCGTCCGTCCGAGCTGGCTCTCGAGCAAGGGAGACGCGCGCGGTCTTCATTATTTTGGCCTCGACCCACTCTTTCCCTCGACCAGAAGTGGCATTATCTCCCCTTCCGAACAAAAGCATCACCGCCATGCTGCAAAATTGGCGTAAGATGAAAAATTTAAAATATATATATATATATATGACAACGCAGACAAAACAAAAATACAAAATTAAACGTCACGCTGCCACAGCCAATGAACGAATAAGTAAGCTCATGAGGATAAATCAAATGCAGAAACAAAGAGGGGTGAATGAAAGAGGGTGAAAGTTACGAACGCGCAATGTACGGCTTCATGCGCGCACCATAAACTATGTCTCAGCTCGGTTGTCTTTGTGTCCTGGTCCGTGTTAAAGTCCCTCGATGTTCTGCTCTTTTTTAAGTAGCGACATCAACCTCCGTCGGCAGCCATGTTCTCCTTAACTTCCTGAAGCGGCGTATCGGCGTAGATTGCATCTGACCGTCAACGGCCGCTTCTGCGCCGCATGAGTCTCAGGCATGGGCCTGACAGTCAAATACGAACCCAAAAGCGGCTTAGTACTGCACTGTCGAGGCCGAACGCGAAAGTTGTTTTTACGGCGACGCCTACCGCGTTGTATTGCGGTCGCGCAATACGACGCCTGCCGCATTTCTAGCTGCGCTCGCGCCGGCCGCAGAAAATCCTTCGCACAAGGAAAAGACAAAAAGATAAACGCGCACAGAAATACTGTTCACTATAATGCGTCTTAAGCCTGACCTCAAGTTAGCTCACCGCAGCGTGCGAGTGACTGCGGCGGGACAGCGTTAAGAAGAACATGACTGCCGAAATGAGCGCCGACCAATGGGATTCGTCGGCGGTGCTTCAAAGCTTGTCGTTACTTAAAGAAAGCAAAAAAATGTGGTTGATCCCTCTTATATAGGAATCGGTATAGAACACGAAAGTGAAACGTGTCTTCACAGAAGTAGTGTAATGTTTATTGCACATTGATATATAATGTCTATTGGTGTTTTGTGGCTAAAGCGCCCTTAGGCGTTGATGCACCCACGCTGACGCCTGGTGGCACGTCTCCTCCATCACGACTACCAACGTCGATGACCATGAGCAACCGTCGTGCATATGGAAGCTGCACTACGCTGCACACGCTAGCACAACGCGAAAGACGAAGCACGTAACTGACACACTAATACAACGCGCAAGACAAAGCACGTAACTGAATCGTCACCGAGTCAAATCAGCGCGTACAGCGCTTCGTAATTGCAGCCTCCGCGATCAACTTCAGAAACATTTTCAGAGCTAATTGCGGAGGCCGCGCTCCGCTGTGCTGAGTACGGTGAACGCCACCTAGGTGGCGTTGGTAGTGCTTCTTGATGCCAGCGTCCCTTCGAATGCTGGCATCGAGGCGTCTCAGTGCTGAGACCACCGAAGCGTTCACTGTCGGTGCGCGTTAGTGTCATAATGCAGTACTTCTCTTTTCTGCTCGTAGGCGGCGGCACCGCCCCGAGCAAGAGCGCGGGTACACGGAGGAGTGTTAGATATATAAGGCGCGTCTGTGTAGCTCTCTGCAAATGCGTTTGTGGCGCAATGGGTTAAACGCTCGGCGATCTATCGTCGCCGAAAACACAGCGCAAAAAAAACACGGACATGAGAGAGCGACACGCACACAGCGCTGTGATAATGATAGCCCCGTGCCAACAATGCATACTTTCTGTTTGTCATTCAAATGTTGTTAAGATATGCGATTTCTCGAGATGAAAGTGCAATAGAAGGTGAACTGACGCACGAGCTATCGAATTTCCTTATAAAGTCTGCCTCAATGATTTCACGTGTCAGCTGCGAATTATGCCTAGCCAGCACTTCGCTTTTGTCAAAATAGGGCTTACACCCATGATCACGGCAATGAATGCCCAGATGACCCTGTATCGTGTTGTATACGTTGTTATGGTGTTCCCTCAGACGATCGTTTATGCACCTGCCGGTCTGTCCCACATACTTTTTTCCACAGGAAAGAGGTATCATATACACCACGCCAGTGGTGCAGGACACTAACGGGTTCCTGTGTTTCACAGTACATCGCCCACGCCTGGTTTGCGAACCATACCTGCAAAGTTTCGATAGTTTTTCCGGAGCTGAATAAACCGCCGCTACACCGGCGCGTTGCCCTACTCTCTTCAGTTCACCTTCTATTGCACTTTCATCTCGAGAAATCGCATATCTTAACAACATTTGAATGACAAACAGCCAGTATGCATTGTTGGCACGGGGCTATCATTATCACAGCGCTGTGTGCGTGTCGCTCTCTCATGTCCGTGTTTTTTTTGCGCTGTGTTTTCGGCAATGAATCACCAACACGCCCAAGCTTCCACGCTAGATCTATCGTCGCGGACCGAGAGGTCGTGGGTCGATTTCCAAATTTTGCATGTTTGTGGAACTTTTTCTTCTGGTTTCTTTCTTTGTAATATGTTCGTGTACATTGTAAGAACGTCATATCCGTGACGGAAATACGTCAGTGAAGTCTTAGTGGACCCCGGCATAAAACAATTTCGTGTTAAAAAAATAGCTAGGGACTTTAGTCCGTGTCTGCGATGTGTCCGGGACAACTTCGTAGTTCACGCCACTGACGCGGCATAGTACTTTACACGGACTAAAATACCGGCTCAGCAACTGTTCACAGAGGCCACGGCGGCGAACGGGGGTCCACACCCAAACTTGGTCCCCGGGGTTGTAGGACACGTCCCTGTGGCGGATGTTGTAGCGTCGTGCGTCTACCTACTGCTGCTCGCCGACGTGCCGCCGCGCGAGCTGCCGAGCTTCCTCGGCACGCTCTGCAAGTTCCTCGGCGTCAGTTGTAAATTAGTAAGCGTCTTTACACGGCAGAATAGCGTCCAGCATCGTCTGGACTTCGCAACCGTAGAGAAGGCGAAATGGTGTGAATCGCGTCGTCGCTTGCACCGCGGTGTTATACGCGAAGGTCACGTAAGGCAAGATCCGATCCTATGTTTTGTGTTGGACGTCGATGTACATTGAGATCAAGTCTGTGACCGTCTTATTCAGTCGCTCGGTGAGTGCGTTGGTCTGCGGATGATAGGCGGTCGTCTTTCGATGCTTGGTGTGGCTTAATTCAAAAACTTCGTCCATAAGCTGCGCCATGAATGCTGTCCCTCTGTCGGTTATTACAATGGAGGGAGCACCGTGACGCAATACGTTGTGCGGTAAAAAAAATTGCGCTACTTCTGAAGCCGTGGCTGGGGGGATCGCCTGTATCTCCGCATAGCGCGTTAAAAAATCAGTCGCGACGATTACCCAATAGTTGCCGTCGGCAGACAGAGGAAACGGTCCGAGAATGTCCATGCCAAGTTGGTCGAAAGATGTGTGAGGTGCTTCCATTGGGTTAAGTAAGCCAGCCGGCTTCACGAATGGTGTCTTTCGGCGCTGGCATCACGACAGCCTTTAACGTACTGTTTGACGATTACCGCAAGCCTGGGCCAATAATATATCTCGCTTACTCAAGCGAGTATTCTTGAGAAGCCTAAATGGCCAAATGTGGGATCGTCATGGCAAGCGAAAGGACGTCGTCTCGCATGTCTCTTGGAACCACCATGAGGTAAGCACGGCTGGTCGAAGGGGCGTTCTTCTTGCACAGCACGCTGTCTCGTAGACAGAAGGATGTCAACGAGCGGGACAGATGGCGTGGTAGGGCTGTGCCGTGGCCCCCTAGACGATCGATGATTAGTCGAATCTCAGCGTCGTCGTGCTGCTGTCTGATCAAGTTCGATGAACTAATGGTGCCCAGGAAGCCGTCATCGTTCTCTGTTTTCTGACTGGTAGGATCAATGGATGCGCGGGACAGTGTGTCAGCGTCTTCATGCTTACGGCTACGCTTATAAACGATGGTAACGTCAAATTTGTGTAGCTGCAAGCGCCATCGTGCCAGTCGTCCTGAAGGTTCGCGCGTGCTTGCCAACCAGCAGAGAGCATGGTGGTCCGCCACTACTTTGAAAGGACGACCATTGAGGTAGGGGCAAAACTTGATGATCGCCCACATGACTGCGAGGCACTCTTTCTCCGTAGTCGAATAATTCGCCTCGGCACGGGACAGGGAGCGACTGGCATAGGCTATAACTCTTTCCACTCCGTCCTGACGCTGGACGTCGGCCAATGTTACAGGCATCGGTATGCACCTCAGTATCAGCATCATCGTCAAAATGCGGAAAAACGGGTCCTAACTGCAGGCACTGTCGTAATTCAGCAAAAGCCGTCTGTTGCTCATTATGTCAGGCAGATGGCGTGTCATCCCTTGTAAGGTGAGTTAGGGGTTCCGCTGTCTTCGAAAAGCCCTTAGTAAACCGGTGATAGTAGGCGCACAAACCCCGGAAGTGCCGGGAGGCCTTCTTACCGGGAGGAGCTGGAAATCCGGCCACAGTGACAAGCTTGTCTGGATCGGGCGGACCCCTTTGGCGCTGTTGCGTCCTGAATGGGCAGTGGGCATCTTTTGGGTGTTTCCCCCTATGCCTCCCCCTTCTTTAGCGGCCGCCTACCTGGCGACGCTGGGAGACACCGGCTGGGACGCGATGACAAAGAAGCTCACGAACCGGCCACAACCGCCACCCTTACTGGAAGCGGGGACAAGCACGAAGGTCACTCTCCCGACAATGACAAGATAGTCGTCACGGAGAGCAAGAAACCAAGTCGTCGACTTTCTTGGGAGGAGTGTGAATCCTCTGTTTCCAGAGTGCCTCTTCTTTGCTTCCGAGGGTGCAACATTAGAGGCGGAGCTCCGACTAGAATCTGACTACTTGTTTCAATATGTAAATAAACGTTTCTCTTTCGCTCCTACTCCCGGACGTACTCATCACCATACCTGGCGGATTACTGACTTTAACTCAACCCCGAGGCGCAACAACTGGATGGCTGCGGTGAGATAGACCCTTCAGCCAACGCCAGTCGTCGGCATCTGGTTCGCGATCAATTGGATGGCGGTGGTGAGATGGACCCTGAAGCCAACGCCAGTCACCAACAACTGATTACAGCGGGAACTGTCCAGTTCTGCTCACCTATCCCACTGCACCGGAATTGCAGGAGGGGGTGGACATCCCGGGCTGGTTTTGCCGGGTGCCTATTAGTTTTGGGGTACAAACGTTTTCCCCCTCACTGCCGCCGCGGTCCTCCGAGTCCAGACACGCAGCGTGAGCTCCCCCTCTTAGCCGTGCAGGGATATGCACCTGCACGTTGCCCGTGACGCACCCCGTGGAGGTGGGGAGAGCCCTAGTCCAGAGGCCGCGACTCCACTCAGGCTAGATTACACGGACACGCCACCATCCGCATCGTCCAGGCACCTCTGGATCATGAATGAATACCAGACTCAACCGGGGACCCGACTTCTGAGATCCGACATCCGAGCTGTGGCCTCCAGTGAGCTGGATTACAGGGGTGCGCAACCAACCCCCAGCCCTAACAGCACAGTAATTGACTCTCCCAAGGAACGCAATTCCATCAAAGACTTCCAAGAAGTTAGATTACAGAGGCGTACCAATGCCCAGCCAATTCGGTATGGTTCCTGCTCAGTGAGCAAAGATGGTACTCTTCCTTGGATGCAAGCCGGGGGTACACGAATTCAGCCGGCTCCATTCTATGCGCTACTCGGCTGGATTACAGCGGCAAGACAGAGCCTGCAGCCAACGCCAATCGCCAACTGGTTCGCGAGCGGCTTGATGAACCCAGCGCATCATGACTGCACGGTACAGGGTGAGTGGCTGGCTTTGCGCTTGAGTCATCGGATGTTTCAGCCTAGACTCTAAAACCAGATGGGGCGTGTACAACTGCCCATTTTGAAACTGTGGTTGTTGCGCATCTCAGCGGAAAGCATCTTTCTGCATTGATCTGAACCAACTACTAAAGCCAGACCTCATACTTGTGTGGGGAGTAATTGGGACGTGGAGACCTACCGGAATTGTAATCAGTTAAAGGCGACCCAGGATTTACGTCTTCTTGCAATTGATTCGATGTGGTGGAGGCAAACTTGGGGACTTGGTGCTTCTGCTGTGTATAGGCGTTTGGTTTCTCCTATATTTTCCAGGCTTCAAATTATCTTGGGCAAACCGTATTGAACCTCAGGTAGTTTTTTTACTTGCATTGCAAGTTTTGCGGGTTTCGCAGCAAGTATTGTGGAATAGCTGAGCGAAAGCCTAAAGTAGTGACCATGTAACTCATGACTTTGACGAAAGCTAGCTTGTTGCGGTTGTGTGAAGAGATGGACGTAGAGATAGAGGATGACAAATCAGAAGCCGAAATTAGTCATTTTAGAAATTAACCGTTATCATGGATACTTTGATACCTCGCCACCCTAATTTTTAAAGAATAGGAACATGTAGCCATTGAGCATATGAGAAAGAGTTTAAAAGACAGGACTGGATTAGGCAACAATACGAAGAGATAGAAGCTCTCAATCAAGAGATTGAAAGATTGGAACAGGGTTTTGAAGTGGAGCAGCAGAAATGTCAGGCACCCGTAGAAGTAGCGCACAGAAGGTGCGAAGCATTAGCACGCATGGTTCTACCGACGGTAGAATAACAGGTTGAATTTTGTGAGCCTAAATGAACATTCACAGGTGATGCCAGATCCGTAGACCGTGGCGTAGTTGTTGAGGAGAGCGTTGATGGGGACCGGATTGAGCGCGACAAGATATTGTGCCAGTGGAATACTAGATAAGCAGCTAGGCCAGCTGTGGACGATTTGGAACAGTTGTCTTGGGAGTACGTCGCGAGTTTGGCTTTTGCAGAAGTCTGAAGTGACACCGATTCGTCAGAAAAGAGCACCAGTGTAGAGTCCAATCCGTCAGAAAAGTGCGCTAAGGCACAATGTAGGCAGGACAGTGCAGTTGTGGTAAGCTCCAAAGTATGCGAACTACGTTGCGAAAAGGGAAATAACTGCATATTCTCTAAGTGTTTGAAGCTCTCCGCCAATCGAGGTACTGTGCGGTTGAGATGGAAATAGTGACCGATGATATAAGTGCCGGTCATCACGAGATGCGAGCGGAAGGCTCGGAAATGAGCACCAGAAAGCATGCTAAGAGAAAGTGGCGTCGCAGATTCAAGAATACGTCAAATAAAAGGCAGCGCGGCCGAATAAAGACGCTAAACCCTCTGTTGAGCGCAGTCAAAGGGTTCAAAAACCCGTTTTTTACATGGAATGTTTCCAGCCAGAACGCGTTCCAACCGCCGGACGAGAAAGAAAAGAAAGGGTGATCGGCGCGAAGGTGGACAAAAACGAAGCTGGCGCGAAGGGGGCAATTATGTTCCTCCTCGTTCGGTTCTTTTTAAGGTGTGTGAGGCATGACACAGAGAGCAAGCCAGTAAGGCGACGCGAATTGGGCATGCGCGACAGTGAAATCGCAGTGCCATGCGTAGAAGGAATGTTGCCTGTTTGTAACGTGTCGGCGGTCGGCAGCGCGGAGAATGACCTATGTGCCCTTTGTATTCTCTTGTTAACAAGAAGGGCCCTGAGACCACGCCCGCCTCGAGTACGGCTTAAAGATATGGCACAGCCATATTCTACTCGGAATGAAAAGCGACGAAGGTATTGTGAAAACATCGTTTTATTTATTTGTTTGTTTATTTCAGTGTTTGGGTAAACATTTTGAGATCTCCGGTCTAAAGATGGTTTCAACAAGCAAGTTTTCAGCTTTGTAATTTGTTTCTTTAGAATCTCACCGATATTCTGAAAGAGATGGTTTGCGCGTGCATAAATTTTTGAAGCTTTGTATTCTTGATATGACGTTCTCATGTTAGCAAGTAGGCTTCTTCTTTTTTTTTTCTTGATGTGAGATACGCTTGCAGTGTCAGATTCAGGCTATTTCTTTGAAGCCTGTAGTGGCGCGCTTGATTATCAGTTTACCTTTCGTTAGTGTTCACGAGATTATTTATTGAAAGTAAAGCGCGTTACTGGGAGGATACGTTGTGTAACTTTGCCTTTTATACAAAGGTGTTTGTGCCGTTCCTTTAAGGCGTGTCTTAAGGCGTCTCTAAGGCGTGTCTCTGGAGTAATTTATTTAGTCACGTTGTTAAGCTTCCGGTAGTCGACGCAGAAGCGTAACGTTCCGTCTTTTTCTTTCACAAAAATGACCGGAGACGACCACGGGCTGTTGCAGGGTTCGCTTACGCCATCGTCAAGCACCTCCTGGATTTGCGTACCTGTGGCTTCGCGTTCTTTTGCCGCAACGCGGTAAGGCTGCTCGCGTATCCGGCGTGCGTCTTCGTACGTGATGATCCTGTGTCTAGTGATGGAAGTCTGGCGTACCGTTGGAGAATATGCGAAACAGGTCCTCAATTCAAGAAACAATTTGTGCAGAGCTGTCTGGCTATCGGTGGACAGTTCAGAATTGATGTCGAGATAGCCCAAATATGTGTCTGCTGTCTCCGTTACTTCTGTCGTGAAACAGTTGTTAACCTTTGGTACTCCGTCTGCAAACGCTAACGAAGTGCCGTTGCTAAAGGTGGTAACAAGCAATTGCGAATGGCGATCACGAAGCTGTATAACACATACGATCACACAAACACCTTGCTTCAGTAGGTGTTCCAAGTTACTCTCGGCCACTACTCCGCCATCGCGTAAGCCACAACATGTGACGTCGACGAGGACACTGGCTTGTGGAGGAAGCGTTACATTGTCTGCAAAAAAACGGAGTACGTCGTCGCGCCGTTGGCCGTCCTGCACGTCGATTGCTCGTTCGCCTGAGAATGCGATACGACGCTCTTGCAGATCAATATTAGCGGGGTACTCCTGGTGGAAGTCGACCCCAAGAATAACGTCGCGGTAGCATTCGCGTAAGATGAGGCAGCTCGCTACGAATCTAGATCCATGAATGGGCACCTTCGCCATCCTTGGCCGCCAGCCGTCCGAATCTGGGAGTTGCACCAGGGCGTGATTACTTTCTTCAGCTGCGTTGCCATTTTCCCGCTTAATATCGAGTGGTCGGGGCAGGTGTCTAGTAAAGCACTAACGGCGTAATCGTAAATAGACACTGGTGTATCGAGCGAAAGCCGGTCGTCCCGTTCAGCTGCAGGTGATGTCGGATCGGTATCTTTCCGTATCTGCGTCGATCGGAGGTCTTCAGCACTTCGACCGTCAGGGACCTCGCCCCCAAAGATCACCTCACTTAGTTTTTCCGCCGGGGACTGGGCGACCGCTCGGGAGAATACCACTGCGGTAGATGTGAAAATCGTCTCGAAGACGGCGATCGCGACTGGCGGTGGCAACCGCTGCTGAGAGATGTCTTCAATGTCGCGGAGTGGCTGGCCGTATCGGGGCGGCGGCGAGTATGCGGAAAAGCCGCAAAGCCCAAGGCGCCGGTAAGGGCACTGGCGGCACAAGTGGTCAGCTTTACCGCAATGGAAGCACAGAGGCCGGTGATCCGGTGTGCGCCAAACATCCGACGGAGCGTGCGTCTGTCGTCGACGTAGTGAACCGGTTGCTCCTAACGATGGGCAATTGGAGCGGTATGAGCAAAGGGCGGCGGCGTGTACCCAGCGCCGTATAGTACGACATCAGCTGCGCGCACTGAAGTGACACTGTAGGAGGAGCACGCACGAACAGCGGCGGAGTGGAAGCAGGGCGCTTTAAGGTTCCCGCGTAGGTCGCACGGTAGTATTCAGGAGGTATTGCTGCAGGGTTATCAGGAGGCAAGGCGTCACGGACGCCTGGTGCAGTTCGTCCTTGATAATACTTGCTATGGAGCTTACCGTAGGGTGCGGTGTTACGGCGGCCTTTTGCAACTATTCACGCACTACAGAGCGAATGAGTTCTCGCAGACAGTCACAGCTGCTTCCTATGGCCGTGTAAATGTCAGCAGCAGACATGCTGTTCGCTTGGCGCTCATACAGGTTCGAGCGATGCAGAAGCATCTTTTCCATGGTCAGGGCCTCGGACAAGAACTCCGCGACTGTCTTCGGAGGGCTCCGTACGAGGCCAGCGAAGAGTTGCTCCTTGACACCGCGCTTCAGATCCCGTAACTTCTTCTCGTACGTCATTCTTGGATCAGCTCGTCTGAAAAGCCGCGTCATCTCTTCGATGTATGTGGTCAAAGTTTCGTTTGGCAACTGGACGCGGGCCCGAATCGCTCGTTCGTGGTGATCACCACTAGTGTAGGTCTCCAGAAGGTGACGAAAAATTCGCGCCACGACGTCAGTTGCTCCTCACGGATCTGAAACCACGTACGCGCGCCATCTTCCAGGTAGAAGTAGACGTGCCTCAGTTTTGCCGCGTCGTTCCATTCGTTCAATGCGGCCACGCGCTCGAAGTCGACCATCTAGTCTTCCACATCTTCGAACACTGTGCCATGAAACGTCGTCCGGAACCTTGGGCTTTCAAGTGTGTAACGGTTCAGCATCGGGCTTGCTGTACCGCTGAGGGCGGTTAGAACGGAAGCGCTGGTTATACCGTTTGATGTGGTAGGAACCGTAGCGTCGACGACTTCCGGGGACAGTCCCCTGATTCTGCGGCTGGCCCGATGCACGGTAATGTCGGCTGGCGCAGGATTCGTAATGCGGATCCTTGGAGGGGTCTGCAACATTCGTGAGGGCGTCTACTCAGCACCTTCACAAGTTTGTCACGAGCCTCCAGAAGTACTCTTGGGGGTTCATTAAACTGTTGAACAGCTGGCTCCAGTGAAACGCGTCCGTCGGAGCGGGCTCTGGAGCAGGGGAGACGCGCATGTCTTTCTTCGTTCTATCGGGCTCCACCCACTCTTGCCCTCGACCCACTACCAACAAATCGTAATATATATATATATATATATATATATATATATATTGACACATGCCGTCACATATGAGCCATCTGCTGGGGCACTTACACGCTTAGGGGTTGGAAGAAGAAGATAATGTTCTTCTTTTGGTCCGGTTCCGGCAAAGACGTGGCTTTCTGGCTGTCTCTGTTGTTTCGCCCGCGACATTACTGGTGGATGTGCTGGGTAAATGCACCTTCGCTCCCATGTTTCCGCTATCACTCCTAGCACCTTACAGACAGCCACAGCTCCCACAGCAAGAAGCAGCCGCCGCCTGCAAGGACTACCACCCGAATTCGTTCCCTTGTCATCGAGACTGGAAATCACAATGTCTACGACCACTACAAACCAGGCGAGCCAAAGCAACGATGCCCAGTATTCTCTTCCGCATGTTTTTCATGCGCCACAGACACCCAGACCGTTCCACGGAGACACTTTTGAAGATGTTGACGACTGGCTGAACCACTTCGATCGGGTTGCCAGCATCAACGAGTGGGATGATGTTCGCAAGCTGCGGAGAGTTTACTTCGCGCTAGAAGACTCTGCGAAGACGTGGTATGTGAACCATGAGGGTTCCTTTGCGACATGGCAAGAGTTTAGCCGACAGCTCCGCGATGCGTACCACAACGTAGAAAGAAAGGACAGAGCTGAACAAGCCATCTCTTCTAGGAACCAGTGGCTCAACGAGAGAGTCTCAATGTTTGTCGAGGACATGCTTCGTCTTCTAAAACGCGCAGACCCTGCAATGCCCGAGGAAAAGAAGGTGCGGCATTTAATGCGTGGAGTCAAGGAACAGCTTTTCGCCGGACGCGTATGCAATCCTCCAACAACTGTGGCCGAGTTCGTGAGTGAGGCAACCACGATGGAGTGTACTCTCCAGCAGCGGTCGTCACAGTACGAATGCCACGACATCACGGCTACTGCGTGCTCTCCTGGTTCCGACAGCGAGAAGCAGGCCCTCGCAGACTTCATACGAAGCGTTGTGCGTGACGAACTGCGGCAACTCCAAGCAGTGGCACCAGTGGGACCCCTAGCACCGATAACAGCACTTGCGGACGTCATCCAGAGTAAAATCAGACAGGCGGTGCAACCACTCACACCACCAAGACCTGAGGTCCCTGTGCTAACATATGCGGCGGCACTGAGGGCTGCTGCACCACCCTCTACAGATCCCATCATGTGTACAGTGGACCAGGCTACACATCTGTTCCCGGACACCTCTTCGCGTCTGCTACCCGGCTCAAGGTACCCGAGCGTATCGACCACCTAATCACGCAAGACAGAGCGTTACTGAGGGAAGTGTATGGCGCTCGTCGGATAACCGTCCACAATGCTACCACTGTGGCGAAGCGGGTCACGTGTACCGCGACTGCCAGTACCGCCAGCTAGGTCTCCGGGGCTTCCATCCCGGCGCGCGGTGCCCACGTTACGGTGAGCGTCCCCGCGAAATCCAAGCGTATACGGGCCAGTGAATGCCATCGACTGTTCGGCGCCGCCAATCGCGATCACCGTCCCCTCGCTAGTTCTTGTCACCTAGCTTGCCCTCATCGTCTTACGCTCCCCTAAGGAACCGCTTACCGAGCCCCCGCAGGGGAAACTAGGAACCGCGACTTCTGGCGGTGAAGTCGCTTTCGAACGAACATTCCGAGAACCCCCCCTTCCCCCCCCCCTCTGCAACGACTCGGCGACGATCGTTCCGGTTTTTCTTTATTTTCCGGCAGTACTAAGATTATTTTTGCTGACATCGCCGTAGTTGTTGATAATCATGCTGTCACTGCCCTCGTCGACACCGGTGCCGATTATTCAGTTATGAGCGGCGCACTGGCATCTAAATTGAGGAAAGTCACCATGCCGTGGCAAGGGCCCCAGTTACGCACCGCAGGTGGCCATCTTGTGATGCCAACTCGAATGTGCACGGCACGTATTCGAATCCGTGCGACGACGTTCACGGGGTCTTTCCTCGTATTACCTGTGTGCTCCCGCTCAATAATCCTTGGAATGGACTTTCTTTTTGAATACGGCGCAATCATTGACTTACGCGAGTTGCTATTGTCGTTCGAGGACCCGTTTCCTTCTGAAGCTGACAACACCCAATTACCGAAGACCGCGCGACGTGTGTCCGATGAATCCGTGACTCTGCCCCCTCGCAGCAGCCAGTTTGTCGGTGTGGAATGTGAGCAGGACGTTCCCCACGCTGTAATTGCGGATGCAAAATTGTCTTTCCTTGTCGCACGACAAATATGCGTTGCCAGAGGAGTTATTCAGCCTCGAAGCAGACAGGCTTACCTGCTAGTCACGAACTTCAGTGAGGAATATCGTCATCTTACAAGACGCACCGCGATTGCATACTTTGCTGAAATTGCCGACATCAACGGTCCGCCAGTATTAGCTGCTTTTTCGCTGCGTGAACATTCTGCCAAGGCGTTTGCGAGCACTCTCGATGTGAACCCGAGCCTACCATCAGAACAACGAGAAAGGTTTCTGGATGTACTTGATTCTTTTCGAGATTGTTTCGCTACAACGACGAAGGTTAACCAGACGCCGCTTGCCCAGCATCCCATCATTACCGAACCTACCGAAAGGCCCGTTCGCCAACATGCCTATAGGGTATCGCAAAAGGAACAAGACGCTAGACGTCACCAAGTTCCAAAGATGTCGTCAAAGATGACGTCAAAGTTGAGTCAAGATGACACCAAGTTCCAAAGATGACGTCATCTAACCATCGACCAGTCCCTGGGCTTCGTACTTTGGGCTTTTCCATGGATTATCGAAAATTAAATAAGATCACGAAGAAAGACGTTTATCCCCGGCCCCGAATAGATGAATCCTTGGATCGCATACGCAACGCTAGCTACATTTCTTCCATGGATTTACGCAGTGGCTAGTGACAAATCGCAGTTGACGCGCGTGATCGTGAAAAGCCCGCTTTTATTACTCCTGACGGCCTCTACCAGTTCAAGGTGCTTCCTTTTGGGTTATGCTAAGCGCCAGCTACTTTTCAAAGAATGATGGACACGGTCCTCTCTGGGCTGAAATGGCAATCTTGTCTCGTTTACCTCGACGACGTGGCGGTCTTTTCGGACATGTTTGCACAACACGTCCAGCGCCTTTAGACAGTTCTTTAGACAATTCTAAAAGCTGCACTTTCTCTAAAACCCGAGAAATGTGATTTTGGGTACGAAGAACTCAAGTTTCTAGGTCACGTTGTGAGCCATGCCGGCATCCGCCCAGACCCCGAGAAAACGAGCGCCGTCGCCACATTTCCCGTGCCAACAAATAAGCGCGATCTACGCCGATTTCTGGGGCTCTGTGCCTACTACCGACGCTTTGTCACAATGTTTTCTAAAATCGCTGAACCCCTGAACCAACTTACGAAGGAAGGCATCCCGTTTGTTTGGGGTCAGGATCAGGGCCTCGTATTTGATACCCTCCGAAACCTTCTCCAGGCCCCACCTGCACTCGGTCACTTTGAGGAAAATGCTGACACAGAGTTGCACACAGACGCCAGCAACGTCGGCCTTGGAGCTGTCTTGGTTCCGTGGCAAAATGACGTAGAGCGTGTGATTGCCTATGCGAGCCGAACGTTATCCGCTGCCGAGAAAAGCTGCTCTGCCACAGAAAAAGAATGCTTAGCCGTTGTCTGGGCCATAACAAAGTTTCGGCCATACTTGTACGGTCGCCCATTCAGAGTAGTCAGCGACAACCATTCCCTTTGCTGGCTCGCGAATCTCAAAGATCCCTCAGGTCGCCTGGCGCGATGGAGCCTTCGACTGCAAGAATTTGACGTCACCATCGTTCACAAGTCAGGACGCAAACACACCGACGCTGTCTCTCACGTGCACCAGTCGGAAGTGCTCCCGCTGACCTTGAAGAGGACGATAGTTTCATTTCTGCGGTATCAGTAACAGACATGGCTCAACAACAGCGCGACGACTTGGAACTCAGCCCTCTCATTGACTACCTGGAAGGGCACACGTCAAGTCTTCCTCGAAGATCCCCACGCGCGCTAGCCTCCTTTTGTTTCCGGGATGGCGTCCTTTATAAGAAGAACTTTGACCATACGCAAGCTATATACCTGCTAGTTGCGCCGACCTCACTTGGTGACGATATTTTACGAGCCTGTCACGACGAACCATCGTCCGGACACCTGGGGTACACACCCACGTTGGAACGAATTCGTCGCTCTTACTACTGGCCACGTCTCACAAAGACTGTGAAGCAGTACGTTCGCACATGTCGCGACTGCCAACGACGTAAGCCTCCACTTGTGCGGTCAGCAGGACTGCTACAACCAATAGCAATACCGCTGAGGCCCTTTCATCAGATTGTTATGGACTTACTGGGATCCTTCCCCACGTCTTCGTCCGGCAATCGGTGGATTGTGGTCGCTACCGATTACCTAATGCGGTACTGTGAAACAAAGGCACTCCCAAAAGCTACCGCAGCAGACATCGCCCATTTTTTCGTGCACAGCATTTTCCTCCGTTTCGGAGTGCCACCGGTCGTCATTACTGATCGTGAGACAGCTTTCACCGCCGACATGCTACAGGAAGTCTTGAGGCTAAGTGGCACTGCACATCGCAAAACGACGGTTTATCACCCCCAAGCGAATGGACTGACTGAACGCCTGAACAAGACAATCGCGGATATGCTGTCGATGTATGTAGCCATTTACCACAGAGCTGGGACGATATCTTTCCTTACGTCACTTTTGCGCACAATACCGCAATTCAAGAAAGTACAGGCTTCACACCTTTTCGCTTAGTGCACGGTCGAGAGGTCAACACGATGCTCGACGCCATGCTCATTTCCGACAACTTGGGAATGTTTCACATGGATGCGGCCATGTTCGCCCAGCGCGCCAAGGAGACCCGTAAACTCGCGCGATGCCGTATTCAGTGTCGCCAAACCGCAGACGCACACCGCTACAACTTTCGCCACCGAGCGGTTGCCTACAATCCTGGCGATGAAGTGTGGGTGTGGACCCCCTTCCGACAGCGCTGCCGGTCAGAAAAGTTTCTGCGTCGCTACTTCGGTCCCTACAAGATTGTACGGCGACTCAGTGACGTTACCTACGAGATTCTCCCAAAAGGCACCCCAAGAAACTCCCGTCGACTTCTTCAAACTGAAGTGGTTCATGTTTCAAGACTAAAACCACGTTATGGCACCGTGATTCGACCGTCGAGTGACTATACTACATTGACGACTTAGCGTCGTTCTTTTTGTTTTTTGTTCGTTTTCGTTGTGTCCTGTATTTTTAGGGGCGAAGCTCCTTATAGCGGCACCCGTTCCGTCCCCGTCGTCGTAGTAGTAGTGTGTAACAAGTAGTGTGTAACCAGTCTGAGAAAAATGAGAAAAAAAATTCCGAAGTTGTGTCCGTAGCGCGGAATCGAACCAGGGACCCCTCGCTTCCGAGCGCGCGGCGTTAGCCCACTACGCCACGAAGCGGACATGGACACACGCACCACGATGGCAATAAATACCCAACATTAACGAAAGGCCGCATTACTAGCGCGTTTCTAACGCGTTTGTGCTAGCGCGTCACGGCCCGTGTAAGAAGCTGGTGTAAGACGCTGTGGCCTCTCCGCCTTACCTTCAACGCGTTTCGAACGCGCTGCCCAAGGCGGTGGCAAGTCAAGTTCAAGTCGAGGAGCGTTTATGAATACGGGGGGTATACTCTCTCAGCAGTCACGTGATGGCGTCGGCAAACACGGTGCACGTTCCGGCATGTGTAAATGGCTGCGTAAGACGCTGTGGCCGCTCCCCCTTACTAGAGAGTACTGCACGTTTCTAACGCGTTTGTGCTAGCGTCCCCTTAAGCGGGAGATCCGATGATTCCCTCCGGAGCTTCGCCCACTCATCATCATTCACCCCGTGCATATGCTGTGATTTTTTTACTTTTGTTCCATCTTTCACAGCAGCATAGTCTTACTTCGCGTTACGACACATTTCTTTCGTCTGTATTGTAATCCTCATTTTTTATATATTTTTTACCCTCATTAAAGCATCGAGACGATGCTTCTGTAGGAGAGGGGGAATGGCGCATGCCGTCACATATGAGCCATTTGCTGTGGCACGCACACTCTTAGGGGTTGGAAGAAGAGAACGTTCTTCTGTTGGTCTAGTTCCGGCAAAGACGTGGACTGCTGGCTGTCTCTGCTGTGTCACCCGCGACAATATATATATATATATATATATATATATATATATATATATATATATATTGTAGTGGGGAAGAGAGTCCGCAGCCATTGAGAGAGGATGACGAAGCCCAGCCGCCCGGAGAGCGCGAGACAGTGACCGACGCTCTTGGACCGAGGCTGTTGTTACGTATAGTCCCTGCTTGTAAATAAACCCCCCTTACAGTTTGGTGGAAAGGCGCTGGGTATCTCCTATTCTCCCAACCTGGAACTACGTAGCCGTACCCTGCCTGCAGCGCCAGCGATGACTGAAGAAACCACCACCCAAGGTCCTTCTCAGACTCAACCCACCGTCTGTCCCGGCGTGCTGCCTCAGCGTCACCCGCCAATATTCAGCGGGACTGACGACCAATGCGTCGAGGACTGGTTGGCAACTTACCAGAGGGTGAGCGCAGTCAACAAATGGGACGATGCGACTAGGCTGACCAATGTCATATTTTACTTGACTGGCGTCGCCAGTCTCTGGTTCCGCAATCACGAAGCGGAGATTCATAACTGGGCGTCGTTCAAGACCACTTTTTCGGAAATCTTCGGCCGCCCCGCAGTACGCAAGCTCCGCGCAGAACAGCGACTTCGTGAACGCGCTCAACAACCCGGTGAGAACTTCGCCAGTTATATTGAAGACGTCGTCGACTTGTGTAAGCGTATCAACCCGTCGATGCACGAGTCGGATAAGATAAAGCAAATCCTGAAAGGAATTGCCGATGAGGCGTTTCAAATGTTATTGGCCAAAGACCCCCAAACCGTCGCAGATGTTGTCGGCTTGTGCCAGAGTTTCGACGAATTGCGCAAGCAACGCGCTCAAACTCGACGCCCTCTGGAACAGAACCACTCGATCGCGGCCTTGACTCTGGGTGACCAGAATGCACTGTTGATTCAGATAAAGCAGTTCGTGCGTGAGGAGGTCGCCAGACAACTCTCTACTTTATCGAGTACGCCCGAGCCAGCACAGGCACAACATCTGGCCCCAGTCATACGCCAAACTATCCAGGAAGAGGTCACTGACGCTTTGCCTTTCGCTCGTCCGCTACCTCCGGAGCCTGCGCCCTTGTCGTATGCGCAAGTCGGCGCTGCCGGGCCGCCTCGTCAACCGACCTATTTCGCGTCGGCATCCGTTCGGCCCCCACAAGTTCCGATCAGCCGACCAGTCACCAGAAATCCATGGCGCACTGCGGACAATCACCCTATCTGTTATTCTTGCGGCTATGCAGGACATGTGGCGCGCTTCTGTCGCCGTCGGCCTCCTGTTCCAATAGATGGCATGCGACCGTCTGCTTACGATCCTGGGCGCTTTGACGGCACAGCGCGGCTACAACAATCCTCTTCGCCCGAGCGCATGCCCTCAGCTACCCGCCGATCTCCATCCCCCCGACGTCGCTCTCTGTTACCTATGCGCCGTCGACCCTGCCCTTCTCACGCGGAAAACTAAACGTCGCAGTTCCCGAGGCACGAACTGCGTCGTCGTCGAAAAATTCAAGTCCTCAAATTTCTCCAGCGAACCTCATTGACGTTATTGTGGATGGTTTTCGTACCCTTGCGCTTGTAGACACTGGTGCTGCCGTTTCAGTGATTGATGTAAAACTTTGCCGCTTGCTTCGGAAGGTTACGACGACGTCAACGGGATTATCCCTCCGTACCGCGACTGCACACCATATTCAGCCGTTAGCCGCCTGCACAGCCCTCGTCATAATTCAAGATGTTATTTATCCCATTGAGTTTCTTGTGCTACCAGCCTGTTCGCATGATGTCATCCTTGGTTGGGAATTTCTTTCTCGCCATCATGCTGTTATTGACTGTGCTCGTGCCGAGGTGGCGTTCTCTGCGTTGTGTTCCGCGTCGTCTGCACCTACAATGGAAAAGTTGTTGGTCGCTGAGGATACAAACATACCACCCAGTAGTACAGTCCTTGTCTCCGTGTCCTGTGCCGCTGTTCGTGAGTCTGCAGTTCTCTTTTCACCCTCCGAGACCGTTCAACACCGCAGGAATCTCACGTTGCCTTTTGCCGTTCTCGACATGAGCAACGGTGCCGCATCCTTATTTGTTACGAATCCGTTGCCGGTTCCCTCAACCTCACTCCTTGAAGAGTGTATCGGCACAATTCAGGCGTTCGACGTATCCTTTATCTTCTGTCTTGACGACGTGGACAACTTCCACCTTAGTGCCTTGACACCTTCTGCTAGTACGCCTGATCGACCGCCTTTAAGTATGTTCGGCTCCGCCATCGACGACGAACTTGCAGAGGTGGACCGCAAGAAACTTCTGGCACTCCTCAACCAGTTTCGAGGCTCGTTTGATTGCCAGAAGACGTCATTAGGCCGCACGCATGCTGTTCTCCATGCGATTGACACCGGCTCACAAGCTCCTCTGCGCCAGCGCCCTTACCGCGTATCCCCTGCTGAGCGTTATGTGATCACCGAACAAGTCAACGACATGCTTCAGCGCGGCATCATTCAGCCGTCCTGCAGCCCCTGGTCGTCGCCTGTTGTTCTTGTAAAGAAAAAAGATGGCTCAATCTGCTTCTGCGTCGACTACCGCCGATTGAACAAAGTTACGCGAAAAGATGTGTATCCCCTGCCACGCATCGATGATGCCCTCGACTGCTTGCAAGGAGCCGAATTCTTTTCTTCACTACACTTACGGTCCGGTTATTGGCAGGTCCCTATGGCACCATCCGATCGCCCGAAAACTGCCTTCGTAACTCCCGATGGGCCGTACGAATTCAATGTTATGCCCTTCGGCCTATGTAATGCCCCATCTACATTCGAAAGGATGATGGACAGTGTCTTGCGTGGGTTGAAATGGAAGACGTGCCTGTGCTACCTGGACGACGTCGTCCTTTTCTCCCCTGATTTCGACAGTCACCTCCGTCGACTTCACGAGGTACTGAGCTGTATGACGCGCGCAGGCCTTCAGTTTAACATCAAGAAGTGCCGATTCGGAGCTCGCAAACTCACCATCTTGGGCCACGTAGTCTCTAAGGACGGCGTCCTTCCCGATCCGCAGAAACTTCGTGCTGTTGTTGAATTCCCGAAGCCTACCACCGTGAAAGCGCTTCGCAGCTTCCTTGGTCTATGCTCATACTTTCGCCGCTTTGTGCAGAACTTTGCTTCTATAATAGCACCACTGACGAAGCTGCTCACCGGCGATAGCTATCTGTCTGGTTGGCCGCCGGCGTGTGATGAGGCTTTCGCAACATTACGCCGTCTCTTGACTTCACCGCCCATCCTACGTCACTTCGACCCTGCCGCTCCGACCGAGGTACACACGGATGCTAGTGGGATCGGCCTTGGCGCTGTCCTTACCCAACGTAAGCCGGGCTTCTCTGAGTACGTTGTTGCCTATGCGAGTCGTGCCCTTACCAAGGCAGAGCTCAAGTACTCGGTTACCGAGAAGGAATGTTTGGCAATTGTTTGGGCGTTGCAGAAATTTCGCCCTTACTTGTATGGCAATTCGTTTGATGTCGTCACCGATCATTCGCTCTGTTGGCTGGCTTCACTGAAGGATCCGTCGGGTCGACTTGGACGCTGGGCGCTTCGTTTGCATGAATTCGATATTCGCGTTCTTTACCGCTCCGGACGCAAGCATGCCGACGCCGACGCACTTTCCCGCTCGCCGGTGTCTTCTGACGTTGCGCCTGTTTCCCTTTCCGCAACTTCCTTCGCCAGCATCAATATCACTGACATGTCTTCCGAACAGCGCAAGGATCCCTGGATCGCCTCGCTGATCGACGTTCTCTCTATGCCTTCGACGACACCAGCCCCACAGCTCTCTCGTGCCCTTCGTCGCCAAGTACCTCATTATGCGCTCCGGGACGACATGTTGTACCGCCGCAACTACCAGCCCGATGGTCGAAAGTGGCTTCTTGTTATACGTCGCCATTTGCACTCCGATCTGTGCACGGACTTTCACGCAGACCCACAAAACGCGCATGCTGGCGTTTTGAAAACGTATGATAGACTTCGCCAGCGATTCTACTGGCGTGGAATGTACACACACGTCCGCAAGTACATTCGTTCCTGCATTGAGTGTCAACGCCGGAAAACAACTTGTCACACACCTGGCCCATTACAACCTTTGCCGTGTCCCGCTCGCCCGTTTGATAGAATTGGCATAGACCTGTACGGACCCCTTCCTTCTACCCCTGCGGGCAATCGGTGGATTATTGTGGCCGTCGACCATCTTACTCGATATGCCGAAACTGCCGCTCTTGCAACAGCTTCAGCTCGCGATGTTGCCTTGTTCGTCTTGCGCCGCATCGTTCTTCGCCATGGTGCGCCACGCGAGCTGCTTAGTGACCGAGGGCGTGTGTTTCTTTCTCAAGTCATCCAACAGCTTCTCAGTGAGCGCAATATCATTCATTGCACCACTACAAGTTATCATCCGCAAACTAATGGCTTGACGGAGCGGTTTAACCGAACACTCGGTGATATGCTATCCATGTACATAGCCTCCGACCATTCTAATTGGGACTTGGTGCTTCCTTTTGTGACATATGCATACAACACAGCCACGACAACCACCACTGGATTTTCGCCTTTCTTTTTACTATACGGACGTGAGCCATCTTCCACACTGGACACTATACTTCCGTACCGCCCGGATGCATCCGAATACCGCCCAGTATCAGAACTTGCTCAATGTGCCGAAGAGTGCCGCCAACTCGCACGCTCATTTACATCCGTGACCCAAGGTCTTCAAAAAGAGCGCCTTGACCCGGCTGACCCTACCCCTACCTTCCCTGTTGGCTCGTTCGTGTGGCTTTCAATTCCGTGCCCCACCCCTGGTCTCTCCCGCAAGTTTGCAGCGAAGTATCACGGTCCCTACCGGATCGTTGAATCCACATCGCCGGTGAACTACGTCGTCGAGCCTGTGACACCTCCCACCGACAGACGCTGCCGTGGTCGTGAAACAGTCCACGTGGGCCGCTTAAAGCCCTACTACGACCCTCTGGTGCTTGTCTCACCTTGAGTCGCCAGGATGGCTCCTTTTCGTCGCCGGGGCCAATGTAGTGGGGAAGAGAGTCCGCAGCCATTGAGAGAGGATGACGAAGCCCAGCCGCCCGGAGAGCGCGAGACAGTGACCGACGCTCTTGGACCAAGGATGTTGTTACGTATAGTCCCTCCTTGTAAATAAACCCCCCTTACAATATATATATATATACCTTAGCAATATAAATACCTCGGCGTATACATAAGCGAAGCGAAGACCTATTCAAGCACCCGCCAAGATAATCTGGAAATAAAGGGGAAGCGGAATGGCAATAATGAAACATAGAGCACTTTGGGGCCACAATAATTATAATGTGGTGCGTCGAATCGGTATATGAATATTGGTTCAAGTAATAAAGTTTTCAAGTGTCATTATTTGCTTAAAATCTGACATCTTGTCGGGGTTGCAAGTTTACCAAACATCGGTACGCTAGCAGCCTTTAGGAGCCCACGGCAAAACCACTGAGGCAGTGCAGGCTGACACGGGTTGGACCTCCTTTGAAGTAAGGGAAGCGCAGAGCAAAATTAGTTTTGAGGAAAGACTCAGGAACATGGATCAATATAAATGAGCCACTAAGGTGCACAAGTATCTGTAGCTGAAAAGCGGGGACACTGAATAGAGAAAGAGGTCAAGAAAGTTCACATTGTTGTGAAGTCGGTGGTCCAAGCGGCCATGAATATTCTATGGCTGGGGCCGTGCCAAGTTCCGGGACAAAGAGAGGTCCAAAGCAACGTCCGAGCGATGAGAAAACAACTTTTGTGTACAAATTTACATGATGGATTACAAGAATGGCTCCTTGATTCAGGGAACACACTACATGCTAAAACCTGTACATGTCCGAGCCCCCTCACAACACTCCCCTATTTAAGCTGTTGATTTCTCTTTTTCGATCGCCGAGGCCATTCAAAGTCCTTCTTCTCGGCCAGTTGGAACTGTCGCACAATAGTCAAAATCCCACCCATGGTGTCGCATCACCAGGCGGGACTCGCCTGTGGTGTCCAACGTTCAACCCGCTCTCGATTCAATAATGAAAATGCAATTTCATTTGGAACTGGGGTCGACGCTGTTCCCATGCAGTCGTCAGTGTAGGCTCTGCAGTAATTAGTAGGTTGCACATGGCCGATTACCCCTTTACAGTTTGGGGTCCCTGAACTCTTTTGCGGTCCCAGAACTCGCAGACCAACAACCGCTTGTCAATTTTCTTGACGTGAGGCTGGTTTCGCCCGAAAGCGAAGCATCAATTGCGATAGCAAATTAGTGGACCGGTATAAGAAGCTTCTTTGGAGGTTAACAAAGAAGCTCGAGAACAAGTTAAGGACCGCACAAAGAGCGATGGAACGAAAAATATTAGGAGTAGCGTTAAGAGACAGGAAGAGAACGGTGTGGATCAGAGAACAAACGGGGATAGCCGATGTTCTAGTTTACATTAAGCGGAAGAAATGGAGCTGGGCAGGCCATGTAATGCGTTGAATGGATAACCGGTGGACCATTAGGGTTACAGGATGGATACCAAGAAAAGTGAAGCGCAGTCGAGGACGGCGGAAAACCAGGTGGGATGATGAAGTTAGGAAATTCGCAGGCGCAATTTGGAGTACGCTAGCGCAAGACAGGGGTAATTGGAGATCGCAGGGAGAGGCCTTCGTCCTGCAGTGGACATAAATATAGGCTGATGACGATACGAAGTAAGGATAGTAGTCTTCACCAGCCGTATAAACTTACAAAGATAGGCGTACTATTTAAATTAAGAAGCAAGGCGTCACGTGCACACAAGCAAACATGAACACATCTCACTCGATGACCGCGGAAACTCGCTGTCAAAACGCTCGATTGAAGGAGCGCTGCAGCAGCAGCGAGGGAATTCGTGCTGCGTCTCACATGAACGTGAACTAAACCGCGAGAACAGCGCATGGCGGACTGCCACCGACGCAGTTTCCTTTCAAGATACAGCGGGCTGGACGGGCGTGCGTGGCCACCGGGGCCGCCCAGAGTAGAACGCGGCCCCTGCCCTTCCTAACCTCCCCCCGAAGCATTGCGGAGCCACTGCCCCTGGATTAAAAAAAAAAGCTGCGTGCGCAAGATTGAGACGCGGTGGCCGGCTGACTCTCGCCCGCTTTCACTCGCACATACAGCATACGGCGCGCGGCGACGACAGAAATGCGCCTGGGGTGTCCATATAATGACTTTGATTTTTACATTTATAGATGCTGTGCAAGTGATATTCGGCTCTTCATATTGCTACACGCGTGTTTTACTTGTTTGTTTGAAGGAGGCGCGCGGGCGCCATCACTCGAGAAAAGAAGAGGAAGAACGAACTGGGCTCGCGCTGTGAATCCAACCGGTAAGTGCTGCAGCCGTTGTTGTAAATATCATCCCAGTCTCCGTGATCCTGGGACATTCTCCGCCCGAAATGGCGTTGACGTCGTCGAAAGGCTAAGCATGTATGAGCGTGTTAGCCAAAGCCACCACTGGGACCCTACCATCGCGCTTGCCAATGTGATCTTTTATCTGGACGGGACACCGCGTGTCTGGTTTCACACCCATGACGACAAGCTCTCCAGCTGGGACATTTTCAAAGAGAGGCTTCGCGACCTATTTGGCAACCCGTCCGGTCGCCAATAGGCTGCACGAAAAGAGCTTGCCACCCGTGTCCAGTCGTCGACCAAATCGTATGTTTCCTACATACAGGAAGTGCTCGTGCTTTGCCAGAAAGTTAACGAGCACATGACCGAGGTTGACAAGATGGGCCATATCCTAAAAGGAATCGCAGACGACGGCTTCAATTTTCTCGTCTATAACGACGTTTCTACTGTCGATGCAATCGTCAAAGAATGCCGCCGTGTCGACGTAGCCAAAAGCCGAAGCGTCGTCCCACAGTTTTCCCGGCTCGCAAACGCACCTGCAACGTCATCTTACTCCGCGCTTACCGCCACATGACCATTTCCAAAGAACGTCACGCGTATTGTTCGCCGAGAGATTGAAGCGTCGAGTCCGGCCACACTTTACCCACGACCCCTTCACGGTACCTTTTACCAAGCGGCCCCCACTGTTCCCGTTATTCAAGCAGTTGTGCGGCAATAAATTGCAAACCTTGGCATCCCTACCGCCTGCTCTGTCTCCCGACCTGATTCGGTACCCATTCCCATGGCCACAACTTGCAATGACCAGTATTTCGCTTCCAGACCCCGCAATCCTGCTAAATGGCGAACCCCAGAAGACAAACCGATATGCTTCCGCTGCCACCGACTTTGTCATGTATCCCGCCACTGGAGCTCATTCCTTGCTCTTCGTCCATACGCCGACGCTCGCTGTTATTCACCTCGCCGTCTGTGCCCTACTTCTGATGCCCCTGACAGCCGCTCCACCGTGCGATCGCCGTCGCCTCAAAGCCATCGCTTCCCGTCACCCGAACCTCGTCGCTTTTCCTCGCCAGCCCGCCGGACGGAAAACTAAGCCATGCAGCTCTTGGAGGTAGTGCTGCATCACGTTCGTCCTGTCCAAATCCTCCGTTGACGCTCCCCACGAACCTAATTGCCGTAGACGTAGATGGTGTTCCGTTGACGACATTCGTTGATACTGGAGCCCAAGTGTCCATAATGAGCGCTAACCCTATGTCGTCGGCTTAAAAAGTTCTTACACCCGCCATCTCTCGCGCCATACACGTCACTAATGGCGCCACTGTTGCCGTCAGTGGTATGTGCACTGCTCGAATAAGAATTGCTGGCCGCCAAATTCCAGTCCGGTTCACCGTGCCGACCAGTTGCCCGGATGACCTAATCTTCTTGCTCGAGTTTCTGACGACGCATTCAGCCCTCATCGACTGTTCGGCCGGTACGCTGTGCCTCGAGCTTCTTCCTCTTTCAGATGTTCGCCCCGAAAAACCGAACACCCTCTGCACTACAGCGTTTGTTCGCTTACCTCCTAAAGCTTTAAACTGTCGAATTGACCTCAATGCGCATCGTGCCCTGTGGCAACTATGTCGTCGCACCTATTCTTGATGCTCTCCTGGCGCACAACATCTCTGTGCCACACTCCGTCGTAACCCTTGCCGCTAATCCGATGTGCTTCCCCGTTATCAATTTTGGCTTGAAGAAGCAAGTGTTACCTGAAGGCATAGCGGTAGCCACGCTCCGGTGAGTGAGAGACGACCACGTCACCGCTTTTGCAGCCTACGCGTCTCCAGATCCTCCTGAGTACCCGCAGGATGCCACGAACCTCGACGGCCCATTACGTCCCGTGGTCACTCCGGACCCCGCCCCTGCTCAAGCAGTCGCCCTATATCATCTTTTGCTTTCCTACCGCGACATATTTGACACTGACAATCGACCACTTGGTCAGACGTCCCTTGTTAAGCATCGGATAAACACTGGTGATGCAAGTTAATCAGCAGGAAGTGATCAAGATGCTCGCCAAAGGCATTGTTGAGCCCTCGTCGAGTCCTTGGGCGTCGCCGGTCGTGCTCGTCAAAAATAAAGATGGCACGTGGCGTTTCTGCGTTGATTACCGCCACCTAAACCGAATCACTAAAATAGACGTTTAGCCTTTACTACGAATCCACGACGCTCTTGATTGTCTTCACGGTGCCAAATACTTTTCGTCCATAGACCTTCGATCTGGTTATTGGCAGATTTCCGTAGATGAGCAAGACGAAGAAAAGACCGCTTTAGTCACTCCAGATGGCCTCTACCAATTCAAAGTTGTGCCGTTCGGTCTATGCAATGCCCCCGTCACGTTCGAACGGATGATGGACTCTCTGCTTCAAGGTTTCAAATGGTCCACTTGCTGAACTGAACTCCCAAGAGAGTCAAAGGCGTTTGTACCACCGGAAACACTAAGACGTGCACTTCCCGCCTGATTCTTTGGTGCTTCTATGGTCTCCGTCGCGTCAGGTCGGCCTGTCTGAAAAACTGCTGTCTCGTTACACAGGCCCATACCGAGTGCTTCGTGCCGTGACTCCCGTTCCCTACGAGATCGCCGCTGCCGCCCCATCTGTTTTCCAGTCAAGTGATATCGTGCACGTTACGCGAGTGAAGCAGTATGATCCTCCCAGTGATGACATTTAGACGCTCCAAGACATCGCTTCTGCCGCCAGCGGATTATGCTACACGCGTGTTATATTAGGTTGCTCGAACGAGGCGCACGGGGGCCATCACTCGGGAAAAGAGGAGGAAGAACCAACTGGGCTCGCGCTGTGAATGCAAACGGTCAGCGCTGCAACAGTTGTTGCAAATATAATCTGTAAATAGTTGCTCGTCTAATTGACTCGTCCTTCACGTAACAATATCATGAACAGAGGTTATCCTCGGAGGAAATGCTGAGAAAATTCCGTTGAAATAAAAGAGAAAGGAAATATAAAGGTGGCACCACTCGTTGCGAAATACAAATATCGCGCGATAACTTACACGTGTACGTGGAACTGGACGATGCAAATGCTTGCACACGGCACAAATATATCGCTGTTTTTTTATTTCAGCAGAAATCCACGTCCAAAAGAGTTTTGTCTGGAGTGCCTCAAGGCAGTGTTTTGGGGCCTCTATTATTTCTTATCTTAAATTAATGATTTGCCTACTGATATAACCGTCCCGCTATGATTGTTTGCAGACAACTGCGTAATGTTTGAAAGTATTTAATCTTTAAATGACCAATTTATATAAAATTTCACAATGGTGCAATGAATGGCAAATGTCACTGAACCCAGTAAAATGAGTTAGTATGATTATAACAAGGAAAAGCACGCCCCTGTTGTATACAATACAGTATCGGAACCCATGAACTAATAAGAGTAACAGAATATAAATATTTAGGATTAATATTTACTTCAGACTGAACTTTATAGCAATGAAGTTTGTAGAAGGGCAAATAAAGTTCTTTGGGGCCTCAGGCGAAGATTCTATTGCGCAACTCCTGAAGTGAAAAGCCTGGCGTATAAGATACTAATACAGCCAGTCATTGAATATCCTAGGATAGTATACTATTGCTACTAACCGTCATAAATTGGACGGAGTTCACATACTGGCTTCTTGATTTATATTTAATAAATATCAGCGCGTGCACTCTCCTGCTGAAGTATGCAGTCGTGCAAACCTTTCCGCGTGAGAATTAAAATTTAAAATTAAACCGATTAAAAGTTTTGTTTTTAATTATTCATAAGCAGGTTAAGATAACTTTATCTGAACACTGCGTAATTTCACCGGATCAACGCTTCAGACACCGGCACAGCTTATACATACAGCTGCCAGTTACACAAAATGACACATTCAAGTATAGCTTTTTTCCTGCAGGGTGATTAAGGAATGGAATGAATTACCAAATTCGGTTGTCCCATCTTCCTCCGTCAGTGATTTTACTCCTGGTTTAGAGATTGTTATCTTCTCTGATATTAATGCGTCTTAGCATGTATTTTTGTTTATGGTGCGCATAAAACAAGTTATTTAGTCTTTGTTCACTGCATGTGACTTTTTATAGTTACTGCCATTATACTGCCTTGTAATTTTTAATTTTGTTTTGCTCGAGATGAAGCAGAATTTTGTATCTTTTCTTCTATTTTTTTTTCACTCCTGTAAAGGCCCTTATTTTGGTTGACAGTATAAATAAACAACAACAACGATGACTCTCGAAGCGAATACGATGAGCATTTACGCAATGTAGCGACGCACCGTATTGCTGGAAGCACGTTTATTTAAGATGTGTGCTGGTCATTCTGAGACTTGCATTGCTTCAGATGTATGTGATGTACACTGTCTCTGGCATCGGGCCACTTTGGCATGGCTTGTCAAGGTGCCGGATGCATGACGACGGCACAATCACGATGTTAAAGTCACAACTACATGAGCAAAATTAGAGGAAAATTGTGTGCTGACGATTCCGTGACGGCCAGAGCGTCACGAAAGCTTTACCACGGTGATGGCATGATGAGAGTCCCGATGACGAAGCTAAAGGGACGATGGTATAAATTTTTTAACTGCGCTAACTCACACTGACAAGGACGAGGCAGACAAGACGTGCGCAGTGTCCTTGTCGTCCTTGTCAGTGTGAGTTAGCGCAGTTAAAAAATTTATACCATGCATGTCAACCAACTAGCCCGACTTGGAGCTCTACTTCAAAGGGACGATGACCGAATGAGCACGGCGGCATCATGATGACGGTGTAACAATGAATGCCTGATGACTACAATGGCCGCCACGATGCCATGACGATGATGGTACGGCATCGTTCGCATATTCAGGATGAGATGACGACGGCTAGATTTAGCTAGAATGACGGATAAATAATGACAACGGCAAAACGACAGCGTGGTGACAAGACCGCATGATGACAGTGGGATCACTAAACTGCAACAACCTTTCTGGCAGCACGACAACGTTATGGCTACAAATCAATGACAACGGCTCTATCACCACGACGCAATGACAACGATGTAATGATGACAATATGAGGACAATAAGACTAATGCATGACGACCATGACTACTGTATTACAAACACTGTATGACGTAGATGGCATGAGGAGAGTCAGATGACAAACCTGGTGCGGCGCGACTAGAACGATCCCGGCGACATGCCGAGAGTCAGATTATGAAGCTGGAATGACGATGATGCAATAATCATGTTGGCATCACGAGTACGTACTAACTTACGCAAGCTGTTAGACAACTTCTTCTGGGGTTTTACGTGCCAAAACCAGTTCTGATTATGAGGCACGCAATAGTGGTTGGCTCCGTATTAATTTTGACCACCTTTGGTTCTTTAACGTGCACTACAACGCAAACACACGGGCGTTCTTGCATTTCGCCTCCATCGAAATGCGGCTGTCGCGGCCGGGATTCGATCCCACGACCTCGTGCTCAGCAGCGCAACGGAGCAGGCATCTTCGGCCATTGGATCAGTGTAGAAGGCGCACCACGACCACGAGCAAGTACTAGTGGCCCAAGCTCGTAGACAACTTGGTCATTGGGTCGATGTAAGAGGCTAGATAGACGGATAGAATAGGTCTATATATATATATATATATATATATATATATATATATACAGAGAGAGATAACTAAATAGATAGATCGGCCTAAAACCCCGGAAGTAGGCAAAGAATACTATTCACATTAAAGCCGGCTCGGCGGACTCCATTGCGATGCCCGCTAATAGCAGCCATGCATTGCATTTTGTGAAGAAAACTGAAGCACCATTGCACCCTGTGAAGGTGGTTGACCAGAGAAGCTTTGTTGGGCGGCACAGCGGTACGACTGCAGTAACTGCACGTGCAGCGCAGAGATAGCCGACAATGGTTTGCATCATCACACGCACACGTGCTACGAGAAGAATCGCGCCGAGTGTCGTTTCCGCGCCCCCTTTATGCCGACCGAGAGCACCCTGGTGGTTGCGAGTTGTTTTGAAGAAGAAGAAATATAACTTATTTAAATAGCCGGCACTTTGCTTTCAGTGGCCTCAGGTGTGGGCTCGAAGTCCTTGGACTCGGGCGGCATCTTCGGCTTCCCGTACGGCTCAAAGCTGGTCTTCCAGCTCCGAACTTTTCGCGGCCGCCTCCCAGCGGCGGCGACGCTGAAGGTTTTATTTATCCAAAAGTAGGTCACGTCACAACACTATCGTTTGCTTTACGGCTGCCGTGTGTTTCGTCGCCACTGCCGTCGATGCCGCGCACGCGGCTTCTCTAGTCACCACCTTCACGGAGCTGAACTTGAGCCCAACGTTTTCTTTAAACGTTGAAATGCTGAACTAGCGGCGGCGCGGACGCGCTGTCGTTCAGTCACCGCCGCGTCGACAGCCCCACGGTGATAGCCGCATTACCGCCGCTGGTGTGGCGTTGTTCCTCGTAGTCCATGCGCTGCTCCTCGGGCGTACGAACCACACGCGGCCATTTCATGGCAACTATTGGCGATGTCGGAGCTAGAATGAGACTCTATCGTCTTGTAGGACGGCCGCTATACGTCACAGACACGTAATTTCGGGCCCAGGTGGCTGCTCCAACGCGCAGTCCGCTGCAAAAGCGGTCTCTTTCCCTTCGTGGCTTGCCAACTACGTCACGGACACCAGGCTTCCGACACCAATGGCGCGCTTCGAAGCGAGAGAATCCGACGTTCTCTTTCCCGTTGTGGTAGAATGCACCGGCATACCTTATTCTAGTACATTGTGGATGTTCGCACCGTCCCTCTCGGTTTTGCGCTCACTCGATCGCCTTGTGGAGGAGGGGTCGCTAACCAGCGGCTTGCCCTAGCAATAGACAGCTTCACTGTAATACGGTGTGTGTAAAATGTACTGCACGACAGTTTGCCGAAAATGAGTAATTGGGCAGTCACGAAATTTTCTTGCTTTCAAGACACTTTCAGAAATGTAAACGACCGCTACCACACAGCGCTTCATTTGAGCGCCAGAAGCCCAACTATGAAGGAGGGAGCAGTGAGCCATGGTATCCGTGACATCACGTCAGGGGCGCGCCTCTGGAATATTGCGCCACCGTGTGTCCTCGCACGCAGTAGAAGTTACATGGTCTCTATACGTATTACGTTAACATACAACAAGACACAGCGGTGCAGATTATAAAGATGGTAGCGGATATTTTAATTGAGATTTCGAGGAAATATTGTGCGTTGGTATGCTATGAAAAGCATAGGGTAGGTAAGCGATAATAAACGAGAGTATCAGCGACGGGGAGTGCACTTGAGAATAGCCTAGACCAAAGTAGCGTGATGACGTGGGGAATTTTCGGCCAATATCACATGTCACATGTCGCAAGGCATGGGCAGTGGGAGATCTCAGAGAGAGGCCTTAATTGTGAGGTGATTATAAAATAGGATTATGATGATTATGATGACCATAACAAGAATGACTTGTGCCGCTAATATTGCGGTAAAGCGGGAGAGCAGCCGATGGTGGCTGCAGAATTTTAATCTCTCTGTTGAGGCGTGTAAACACGACGTACACCAGTTTTTAGGCCAGTTCGTCTTGAGATTTAGAATGTTGCATAATTTATCGTTAGGTGAATTTTCCAACTAGAGTATGGCATTCTGTCAGATTTACGAATTCACTTGCTTACAGAAAGGCAATAACTTGGATGACTAACGATGAAATATAAGCCCAACAACATTTCTATAAGTGCAACGGTGACCATTACGTATATCCCCCATCACAGGACGAGACGTGTACGGGTGACGGTATGGTAATTGCGTCCTACTATTATATGTGAAACGGCAATTGTTGCCGCAACAACCGACGTGGTTGCTCAGTGGTTACGGTGTTGGGCTGCTGAGCACGACGTCGCAGGATCGAAACCCGCCACAGCGGTCGCATTTCGAGGGGGGCCAAATGCAGAAAACACCCGTGTACTTTGATTTAGGTGCACGTTAAAGAACCTCCTGTGGTCCAAATTAATCCGCCGTATCCCACTACGGCGTGCCTCATAATCAGATGGTGGTTTTGGCACGTAAAACTCCGTAATTTATTTTTGTTTTCTAATTGTTGCAGCAATAGAACTCGTTTGTGTACAGCCGCGTCCACGTCTGGGTAGAGCGCGCGAGCAGACAGCCTTGCTCTGCGGGGCGACACCGTGCGGCAGTTGCGGGGTCTGACGAGGTGTGCCAAGGAGCATGCGTGGTCTAATAAACACGCAGATCGGCGCGCGCTGCTTTAAACCAGAAATTATGTTGCTAAGAGCACGTGTTTTGCCGGTTGTGCCATTACCCGAGGGCGCCGTCTTACTACCCGCGATGACAAGGGAATTGCGCACGTGGGTGATAACGCGTGTGATTCTGTCACGGCGCTTGATATGAAAAACTATGTCTTCACCCGTCCCAGATAATGTTATGTGCCAATGAAATGACAACATCGCATGCGTGCTGCCTATATTAGACATAGGAATAACAAACCTTTTCGCAGAATATATTCGCAATGACTCACAGCGGATGAGCGACGCGCAATTGCAATTATGGGGCGCACAATGTACCTAAGAGCGATATGCGCAGCTACCCGGCGTCCTATGCGTACAGTTAACAGGGTCCTTCAGGCTGCTTATTATGAAGGACGAATTAGTGATGTTCCCCGTGCAAGTCGACAGCGAGTAACATCAGAAGATGAGGACTGCTTAATCGTGGCAGCAGCTGTAACCGATTCTTACCTCAGCGCCAGAGAAATAAGGGACGAAGTCGGACTCGGAAATATCAGCCTTACGACAATCAAGAGACGGCTTCACGAAGCCGGTATAAGGAGTAGAGTGTCAGCGCAAAAAGTTATGCTGGATGAAAGACACCGCAATGAGCGACTTGAATTTGCGTCTGCGGTGGAGTCTTCGTGCCCGAACAACTGGCGCGCGGTTGTGTTCACGGATGAGGCCTCGTTCTGCACCCGTTGGGACCAGCAGAGGAGGGTGTGGCGTCCGCACAACTGCCGGTAGGTCACGTATTCCTACTGTTGCTACTGGCTGCGAGCGCTTCTTTCAAGAACAGCATTTCTTGAAAATAAAAGCGCTTTTGGTGTAATCTCTTAAGCTTCTAAGCAGTTACGACAAGTAATACGATAATATTTCACTTCAGCATTGCAACTAATACTTTTTTTCTTCCTTCATGGTCTCGGCGTTCGCCTTACTCCGCCAAGTTTTAATTGACATCAAGCACTTCCTTTTTTTTTGTAACATGGTCCATGCTGATTTACAAATATTTAACGATATACAGGTTAAATCTCAGCGCTATTGCGCTGACATATCAGCGCAATAGCTGTTTAATGCATATGTTGATGACACATCTCCCGCAGGTACGACTACCGCTATGTCTTGGGTACTCGTGACCACTGACCTCTGACCTCTGAAACCTATGAAATGACCTCTGAAACGTACATGGACGTTTGGAGACAGTGCTCATTCCGCATGTTCTCGATGGCCCCTTCCCGGATGGACTTTACTGGCTACAACAGGACAACGCACTAATCCACACATCAAAGGCAGTGCAGCAGACGCTGGACAATTTAGCGGTGACAGCGCTAAAATGGCCTGCGAAAAGCCCCGATTTAAATATACTAGAAAATGTATGGGGAATTATGAAGTCAAATCTAGCCAAAAAAGCAGGTCTAGCCGCAGTCACCGCTGACGAGCTTTGGTTAGCTATTAAAGAGGAGTGGGACCGTCTCCGACAGCTGCCAGACCTTGTGAATCAGCTGTACGACTCGCTTCCCAAGAGCATCGAAACAGTGAAACAAAATCGTGGAGGACCCATTTTCTATTAGAAAATAGGCGATATTTCTGGTTCCATATTATCGCATAAATAAAAGTTGTTCTTTTTCTCAGTGTTTCCATGTTTATTTTTATAAAGTGCAAGCCTTCGTGTAACCCTACTGATCCAACGAAGCAGTCATTGCTGCTCTAATGGCTAGGATATTGAGCATAACGCAGTGTTCTCCAAAGAACGACAAGGGAACCACAGAAAGACGGGCATTCTAAGTAGTCCGCAGCGGCCTAACACGGGGAACATCAGGAAGGAGGCTAAGTTTCAACCACAAGGCCCCTTTTGGAAATGTTCTCCGTAGGATGAAGCTTCTTCTCTTCGGCAATAGCTGAACGCGCCACGTCCTGTAATAAATAATGTTGAGCCTAAATACAAAATAACGCATTATCTATACGCGCCAAGGGCAGGCAGAAGACGGAATAAAAAAATTACCGCCTCGATTTTCTTTTTACGCCGTTGTTGGTGTTATCATTTTTTCGTATCACCGCCTAATCGGAACGGCCAGAAAGCGTGCATAGTTTGAGAGTCGGGAGCGTGTTATCAGCTGAAACGCTAATATTTTCGCATGAAGTTACCGAGAGCGCCCTGAGGAAGCACACATCTTCGGTCAAACAACGGCCATTTTCAACGTTGCCACTCGTGCAATGCAGGTCGGCATGTATATTAGGCCGCGCATGCTCCTGGGCACAGTGCGTCAGATCCCGCAACTGCCGCACGGTGTCGCCCCGCAGAGCAAGGCTGTCTGCTCGCGCGCTCTACACAGACGTGGACGCGGCTGTACATCAGGCGTTCCCTGACGTCCACTTTTGCATGCGATGTCCATTCCCAGAGATTTCGCTAACATGTAAAGTCATATAATGTGTTCCTCTTTCAGCTCTACGTGAACGGGAAACGTAGCTTCGAAAACATTAACCTTCGTTTTGAAGGTACGTGGATAGACGAGGAGGCTTTCAGCAACACCCTAACGCAACATCCGAATAACTTTGATAATATAGTAATCAAGGAGCACCACTTCGTTTACGCTCCCATTACGGATAATCTCAAGAAAACCGCAGGCCAAGATTACGTAAGTTCAACATACCCAATTGCTTTGGTCATTTTTTCCTAACATTTTATTATTAAAAAATAGATTGTGCAATGGGACGTGCTAAAACATAATCTAAATATCAGACACGCCCGTAAGGGGGGGTCTCCAGAACAATTTTGACTACCTGGGGTTCTTAAACGTGCCCCCAATGCAATGCACAGAGCGTATTTGCATTTCTTCTCCATATAAATGCAGCCGCCACGGCGGGATGTGATCGCGCGACCTCGTGCTTAGCAGCGCCACGTCAGAGCCGCTATGCCACCACGGCGAGTCGCTCATGCGCAAGCACAATCCTTCCTCGTATCTGAGAAACTTTTTTTCCTGCCTATCTAACTACCAAGCTAACTGAACAGTAACCAAGCTAAGCCACCAGAAATGTGTACCTATTCTGAAGATAACGCAGTGTCGAAATGTGCACCGATCGTAAAGGCAGTTCAGTCTAAACATGTGCACTGTTTGAGGGGGTATGTGTCATTGGTATGTGGCATTAAATAGGTTCCCCAACGCTCACGGGGCATGCGCCACTAGTGGTGTGTCACTCTTCAACGAAGTTCTTTTTGCTATGTTCGGCAAGTCATATCAAGCTTTAACGTTCATATTACAATGGTTATGCTACATAAAGCAAGACAATGTTTATCTGCGTTCATCCAACTCGAATTCCCGGTAGCCAGGACTAAATTCCCGCTTGCTCCGCCTGCATTCCCGCTGCTGTTGTCGTCTTCTTTCGAGATACTCGGGGTCATCCTCGGCTCGTCGACGTCTGATTACTTCCTCGTTAGCCCGGTATTCTGCATTCGCTCTCCGTCGACGATTGTTTTCCGACATGGCTTGGAGACGCCGTCCTCGTTGCCCAGCTTCTTTCTCAAGAGTTCGTACTTTCTTACACCGAGCTCGAAGCTGCGACACGGTGGTCAGCCTTAATATACAGATGCTCGTGTCGCCGCCTTTCAGATAGTCGTTCTTGGGCTACCTAAACGCGAAAAACTTTGTCACATGATTCAACGTCCGGCTCAAACCAACCAAGCTACTAGCACTGCTGGCTCGGGGTCATACACGTCAACATTATACAGCGCAAAGGAAACCTCAGGCCTATTTGAGTCAAAATGTATGTACACCCGTGAACAAAAGTATACGGACCAGGGGTTGCGCGAAATAGCAAATTTTTTTCCTGTGCCTATGAACGCAACTTGAAATTGAGGACTGCACTCCAAACTTGGCATTGCGAACTTTCCAGTGTACTCATCCATTCCAGTTTATGCTTGGTAAATACGAAGAAATTTACTTTTTTCGGCGACCCTGTGGTCCATATACTTTTGCTCACAGGTGTGCATAAGCGTGGTCCGCAGCGTTCATTTAATTAAAAATAGACACAAGACTGGTTTCTATGTTAGGAAATGAAAAATCAACGCGTTAGAAGTGCTGTCGAACAGATGTATGCGTTAAAAACAAGCCGACTGAAGCCGCGACTCAGTAGCCGGCTTTCCAACAGACGGCGCGAGAGCAGGCCGAACGCAGGAAATTTGAATTTAATGCAGCAAAACCACCATTTCATCCATCACGGGAGGAGTGAGAGGCAAGGGGAAGAGTGTGAGGGGTGATAGGGGGAGAAGAGAGGGTGTTACGTATCAGGGGCGGCAAAAGACTATCGTCTTTCGACGTCATTTGCAGCGAAGCAAACAAATAAGCGGCCATTTTTTGGCGCGGCGAGACGAGTAGCTATTGGGGAGTCGATCACGTGGTGCACAATGACCTCACGTCTTGGAGCGGCAGAGAAGAGCCAACAACATCTAGAAGATTTAAGGCCCCCGCGCCGCCTCGTAGCCCAAGCCCCTACGTCACCAAGCTCAGATCAACGCTTAGATCGACTCAACGCGACCTAGTTGGTTTTGACCATGGACGTCAGCGACGCAGCTCGACGCGGGCGGCGTCGCTTGACGCGTTTTGAACATGGACGCGAAGTGTATAACCACGGGACTACCGCTTGCGCTGGCTCAGTCCGACAAACGCCGTAGGCGCACTTGCTGATTTGTTGTTCGCTTGCTTTAGGGCACAAGATCGCCCAATAATCTCTTCAAGTTTACAGCCGATGCAGGGTCTCTTTCTGTCTGCCTGCTTACCAGACAGCTCACCGTCACTTACGTGCCAATATTTTAGGGGCGAAGCACCTTTGGGCCGAGCCTTGTCCCCCCCTCGTCGTCGTCGTCCGTAGCTCTGGTTTGCATCGAGTCTGCTAGGGGCACTGCGGTGCACAAGAGCGTTCGTTCCCGACGCGCGCTCTCTTTCTCTCTTCAGCCATGGGTGATAACGGTCGCTTCTGATAACGGCGCGCCCGCTATGGATGAAAAGGCGAGAGTGGCGGCTCAACTGCAAGCGGAGTCGAGGGCTCGCAAAGCTGCTGCAGCACGGCGATGCCGGCATGTGGACCCGGAGCTGAGGGCTCGCAAAGCTTCAGCAGTACGGCAACGCCGGCAAGCCGACCCGGAGCTCGCGGTGCTCGCGCTTGAACCGAGCATCGGCGCCACCAACCTCAGGTAGAGAACGCTTCCGGCGTTTTGCCGCCGCTTCCCGCGCTTTCGCCGCCTCTGGGTCCGCTTGCCGGCATCGCCGTGCTGCTGTACTGATCACAAGGAAGTCTTAATGGTAGAGAACGCTTCCGGCGTTTTGCCGCCGCTTCCCGCGCTCTCGCCGCCTCTGGGTCCGCTCGCTGGCGTCGCCGTCCTGCTGCACTGATCACAAGGCAGTCTTAATGAAGGGAAAACGAAGTCCGCACCCTAATACCATATACGGCCAATAAAACAACATTGTTTATACTGTACACATGTGTTGTCACTCATTTGCATGTTCGAGTGGGCAATTCGCGGTTACCCGAATGATCCTCCGGTGCTTCGCCCACTCATCATCATTCACTTCGTGGATATGCGGTGTTTTTTTTTTATTTCGTGCTGTGTTTCTGCACGTGAACAAACTGCAAGGGTGCCAGCTGCTGTTGCGCACGCAACTGCAAGTCGAACTATGGAGGAGAGCCGAGCGTGCGAGAGCACGTGCTTTCGAACGACCCGCTGCGGAGGGCGGCATGGCCAAGAGCGGTTTCCCGAAAGGATTTTTCTCCGACGAAAAACACAGTGGTAAGATATGGCCTATGATTCGATACGGGGGCTTTTTATTAACGCAATGCACGTTTTTGCGGCTGAACGTATCCAGCACCAGCTTAATCAACCTCCTTGCGTTATCGGAGCCTGAAACGTGAACATACTTCTTTTATTGTATGGAAAGCCAAACCGAGCCGTTTTAAGTTTTCGGCATTATGAGACGTGTTCCCACATAATTCTTTTTTTTGTCATTTCAGCTCTGCGAGAAACATTTCGTAGCCAGCGACTACGTTAAAACGTCAAAGTACATAGACGTGAAGACGGGAAGCTTATCGAAGTGCCGCTGAAAGTCTTCCGGCTGCAGCCGGATGTGGTACCGAGTGTGTTCCCGAATTGCCCTCAATACATCTCTCGTCAAAATGCATGCACTCGAGAGGCTCCGGAGGAGAAAAAAACGTGTTGAGGATGAATCGCTCCGCATTGCCATAGAAAATATTCCGAAGAAAAGCAACAACATTATTATTATTATTATTTGATTTGTACACATATACAAGGACACAAAGGGATTAAGGAGGGAGCAAGCTGACAACTGCCACCGAGAGGGGCACAACGCCTGCCTACTCCTACAGGAGGAGGGAATAGAGGAAATGAAAATATGAGAAAAGAAAAGAGGAAATAAAGAAATGACGGAGACACAGACAGAACAAAACAAAACAAAAATAGAAATAACGTCTATAAACGGGAGGCCAAGTCAGTGTCCTTCAGAAAACTTAGCAGGGCTCGATGGGCCTGGTCACGTCTTGCAGCGCTCCCCCTTGGAAAAAGGCAATCGTCAAGGGTCGCACATGGCAGCCCCATAAGTCTGTACTCCTTAATTAGTAATGCGCGCGGCGCAACGAATGCGGGACACTCTAAAACTAGATGTTCAAGTGTCTCACAGGAGCCACAAAACGTACACGACGGGCTGTCCACACGTCCTTGTCGGTATAGGCGTTCGCGCACCAACACACACCCAACCCTTAACTTGTATAGCAGTGCTCTAGCACGACGGGGCAGGCCTCGACCACGAACGCGTGGAGGGAACGATCCGTCTGCAACACGCCGGTCTGGGTGCTGCTTTAGGAGGCGTCGGCGTATCAGGAGACGGGCATTTTCAAATGTGCACGAAATGTCAGGGCAGTCACATTCATGGTGGGCACAGCTTGAAGCGAGGCGATCAGCCTCTTCATTTCCAGCGATGCCCACGTGCGAGGGTACCCACTGGGCAATGAGGGACACTCCACAGGAAGTACCAACAAGACAAGGAGAACAAAGTCACAAGCTTTTCTGAATTTCCTCATGCTCGGCCAAGATTCAACACTTCACCGTTTTGGTCTGTGATCAACATGGACTCGAAGGTTCTATTCCTGGATTTGCCTGTTGATCAGGGCGCCTCTGTGCGTTCATCAGTGATTGTTCGAGACAGCATGTGTGTCGATGTGTATTTTGGGGAAACGCGCATTGTGGCACTTAATGGTGTCAGTGTGCCTGCACAGTTGCAGGAATTGCGGCAACAAAGTGACATCCTTCATTATGTTGAATGTCTCCGCACTCCTTATTCTTCCAACAAGGTTCAGTGGGCTCATCAAGTGCTTGCAACTGTGCTGGTACTGTTGGAGGAGTTGATATGCAATGCTCAGCAGCATCAGCTACACGAATGACACCTGGAAATCGTGAAATTCATAAACTTTCAAGTGGAGCTCATCCTTAACAGAGCAGCACGCTACTCGTCACACCTGCTGGTATTTGAAAGTCTCCTCTACACCATTTCGCTGCACGCATACCGATTCCGGAGAGGTTCTCTGAAGGTAAAGTTGCCTCATCCTGAAACAATAAGACGTCTCTGCTTCGCTCAACAAGTTAGCCCAGCCACTAAACAGCAAAACTCCTGTTTTCTGTCATATGCTAAGAAGATTGCTATCACAAAGAAAGAACATGAAAAGACAGTAACTTTAATGATGAATGAAATCCACACTTCAGTCATACTTTCATTTCAAAGCTGGACCAAAAACAGGTGCAGCAGTCAACACTACAAATCCGGCAAAAACAGCGTATGTTTTTATGACTCAGAGTAACCTTTCTAACCACAAAGATGTTGTGCATATTTTGCCAGTGGCTACAATTGATGGAAAATGCTTGCATAACTTTTTGCGAATGCTAGTTGTCTAGCTTGAACATACTGGGTTTAAAGTGATTGCTGTCATATCTGGCAACAATTCCATTACCAGAAAGACAATGTCGTTATTTTCAAGCCCAAAAGACAAAAGATAGTTTATCAACATCCAGCCGACCAATCACGAGTTTTGTTTTTGTCGTGGACGCTGTCCACTTGTTGAAATCTGTCAGAAATAACTGTTTAAACCAGCGCAATGTAGGAAGCTTCATGTACTTGTTAAAATGTGTCAGAAATACCTGGTTAAACCAGCGCAATGTAGGATGGTTCATGTACTTCCCAGGTCCAAAAAGTACAGACCCCAAACTCAAAATTTTGACAGCATCATTCAACACTTTATATGAGCTGCATGAGTCTGAACAAATTGACCTTTTGAACATTGCTCCGACATTGTCATTGAAAGCATTAAATCCTTCTAACATGGAGAGGCAAAATGTAAAGTTGGCATTGAGAATGTTCAATTCATCAACTGTGGCAGCACTTCGTAATAGCAACCTTGAACATGCTAATAGCACGGCTCAGTACATCAACACGCTGCTAACATGGTGAAATATTTTTAACATTAAGACTCCACGAAAGGGCCAGCGGCTTTCAGAAGACCTGAAAAAGCCTATAACCTCAGCATCTTGTCCCCAGTTACCGTTTTTGGAGAAAATGATGCAGTGGCTAGACTACTGGGAAAGCTTGAATGCCGATGCAGGACATTTGACAAGGAAAACGCACTCAGCTTTATGTCACATAACTCATGCGCTCCACCAGATCACTACCTACTGCCTTGAAGAACTAGGTATGCAATATGTTTTGCTGGGCAAGTTTCAGACGGATTGTCTCGAGGATCGCTTTGGTCGGTACCGTCAGTTGTCTGGTGCAAAATATCATGTGTCAATTAGACAGGTTTATGAGTCCGAGACAAAGCTCCGGTTACAGAAAGTGATAGAGTTGCCAGACATTGACATGCTGTGCGATGTTCCTATCATTAGTGTCAGCTCGCTGCTAAGCCAGTTTGATGTCACAGTTAGTGACAGCGATATTGAGAAGAAAGCGGCACGGCTTCCAGCTGTCACATATGTTGCAGGCTACTGCGCTCATGCAGCTCTAAAGAAACTGTTATGCCAATCATGCAAGGAAAATCTTGTGATGGATGGTGCAGAGATGGATATTACGAGAAATGTCCTTATTACGAGCATGACCAGGGGTGGGCTGAAGTTAGCGCATGAACTTGATATAAATGCCTTACTTACCACAGAAATAGTGCGTGCTCGACAAGCTTAGGAATCCACGCTTCGCCACTCAGTTTTTTGCACTTCCTAAGCGGAAAGAAGTATTAGTGGCTCTTGTGTATGGTATCCTTAATGATACTGATGACCTGGATGTTTGTGGTAATTGCATTACATTTTGAGTGCAGCAGCAAACACCCTTCTAAACAACTTATGCAAAACTGCGAACGACAAGTTGTCGGGCATAAAGGCAAAGCGATAACTTCAAACTGTTAAAAGTTGAGGTGTCTTTTATGCAGTTTTGTTTCCACAGTATAGTTTGTAAATAAAATGCTTCTTTCTCTCATCAATGTCAAATAAAATACCCAGCATCCTACCATTCTCCAGAAGGCTTCCAATCTCTATCTTTCTGCTCTGCTTCACGAAAATCGTGCACGCCTGTCTCCTGCATGCTTGAAGCAATAATTTGTGCCAAAGCAGTAAGTGCATTCGTAGAAATCTTATTGTTACCATTTTTTCCCGACACTGAGTTGCATGTGCACCTTTAACTAAAAATGTGTTGCTGCACACAGAACACACTGTCAAGCTGTATATAATAAACGATAATATTGCTGCTGGGCAGAAATGAGTGTTATTTTATAAGTATTCGTGTATCTTCCACTTTCAGCAGCTAGTATTTAATTTCATGTAATGTGAAATGTTGGCATTTTTCTAACAAGCCTGTTAGAGCTTTTAAAGCTTTAGAAAAGAACATCTGGAAGTATTAAATATGTAGGAATCACGGCAGGGTTGAAAAGTGATTACCTCATACTTACGTGATATGGAGGGGATACCCAACACTTATATAATAGTTTAGATGAATTCCTTCCAATCATTTAGAAAATGGTTTTTTAAATGTATACGCAAAGCACCTTCTTAAGCCGCGAGGCTACAAACTGTTACGATTTTTCCTGACCAAACTGCGTAATTAACGGCATCTTAGTTAGTTTATACGTGCAACACGAGCGAGCGAATTTAATTTTATTTCGTGACAAAGCACCGCTTATATGGAGTGAATGTGCGAGGTGATGCCAACTTACAGTACAATCTGACCTGCGTGACGTCACGCTGCCGTGTGGGGGCCTTCAGTCTTCTAGGTGGTGTTGGAGGAGCTCGGTGCAGCTAGGCAGATCTATACGTGGCTGGCCGGGAGCGGGTGCAAGTGTGGCGTAGCGACGTCCTCGCTAGGCGCGGCTCGGCGGCGGCGTGGCGCGCATTGGCTTAATTGAGCTTTAAAGTTCACTGTAGCTTGGCGGCGGCGATGCGTGACGTCACACCTGCTGCGCCTGGTTGCCATGGCGTCGCACTCATTGCTCGGCGAGGGGGTTTTTAACAGCGAAGCTGTTTAAGCCAGCCGTAATTTGTGGTGCGTAGCTACTAAGAAAGAAAAATACATTTCTGGCCGAGGCGGGATTCGAGCCCGCGTGCCCCCGGTCTTAAGGCGAGGATCGTGACCACTAGGCTATACAGCCTTTTCTTTTTTTATTTTTATACAGCCATTTACTTTATTTTTTTTGCCAACATAGCAAGTACCAAGCACTGAAGCTTTTTTTCACAGGTTTCCTAAACACAGAGAGAGGGAATCACACATTTACATAAAGACCAGTCTTTGCTGCAGGTGCTTCTGCCACACCTGCCATGTCTTGCTAAACTCATCTTTACCGTCAAGCAGCGAACTTGTGTATGTAAAAGCACCAGAAAAGTGGGTCCACGCCAGTTTCGCGTTTTCTAGAGCTAGCATGTCGTCAGTTCGTTATCTCCAAATTGCATACAAACCTAGTAATATCAGGGCTTCAACACAGCTGTCATTTTTATGGTGGTAAACTCTCAAAAACTTTACGTCTTCCCAAATTGGGTATATCTGTAGATTAAACACAATTCGTGTGTTTCGCCAAAAGTGTGCTGTACAAAACATAAAGATGTGTTGCAACGATTCTGGATAGGGCAGAGCGCGCAGTCCGTTGACCACGGCACAAAAAAACCCTTATTACTAACCATGTTTTGACGGGTAAAACTTCGACATGTAACTTAACAAAAAAATCCTTGATCGCTGTTTTCACAGGATATTTTTGAAGACGCTTAAAAACGTCAGATTCCAGCTGGCTTCCATATCGAGACCGATACAGTGGTGGTGGGAATAGCATATCTATAGAGTTGCAGGTCAGGCTCTTCCGTTTTACATTTTTAGGTACTCTTGACAAAACGCTGCTGAAAGAATCGAGCTGCCCGCTCCACCTCCCTGTAAAAGTTTAGGGTGTGCACACGTGGGACTCCTTCGGCTTCATCAATCCACTCACCCAAATACCCACCGCGTAGTTGTTTGACAGAATGACGTATAATATGATTAGTTTGGTTTTGAAAAAAAGTACCTGTGAACTTTTAGTTTTACCTCTACGTTTACAAGCCCTGGCTTTCGCCTTACTTAAAAATAAATTACTGCGCCTCATGCTCTCAAAACGTGACTCCCAATAAATGTTGCGCAAAAGCTATGTACATAATTCACGTGTGCCGGCAAACAGGGTATCACCTGCGCTGAGTACCACACGGCTGGAAAAAACACAGTATTGCACACAAGGGCTCTGTTCAACAATGGGACAGTTCTTCCGTGCCACTGTTGCACTTTTGCCGCGAGAGTGTCACTTCGAATCGTATTCTGTCCGTTCTGTAGGTTGGCAGTATCAAAGCACACACCGAGGTAGCTATTGATTTCAGACGTCCCCTTCACATCTAGAAGCGTTGGTTTTGAATCCCATACGCCTAGCCATGCACCCGCGCAAACTTCCCAATTCACTTTAGCACTAGACACTTTACAGAAGTCCATGACGTGGTGCATTCCTTGGTGGACTTCTTTAGAGGCACACATAAGCGTAAGGTCGTCGGCATAGGCGGATACTTTCAGAGAAGTATCTGCAAAACTGAAGCCTGTTATGTCGCGATCGTTCAGAATTGTTCGGCACAGGGATTCCAAGTACAGAGCGAAAAGAACTGGTGACATAGGACATCGTTGCCTAACCGACCTGTTCAGCTCTATTGTGGGCGTTGTTGGCCCGTTGATCACTAGTTGTCGGTAGCAGACACTTATGTATTTAAGAAGGTGGTCCCCAATGTTGCAGGCCTTAAGCAAGGTGAAGAGAAAGTGATGTGCTACTCTGTCGAAAGCTTCGCTCAGATCAACTTGCAAAACCGCTACCCTGGATCCATCAATGGTAGTGGCTTCACACATTATTCGCATGACGTCCAGACTATCACTGAAGCGATGTCCTTTGATGCCGTATAATTGATGGTTCTCGATCACAATTTTGGGGGCAAAGTCAAGCCGTCTACCTATAATTTTGGCTAGAATTTTGTAATTGGTCGTTAAAAGAGTAATGGGGCAGAAATCGCTCACTGTCGGCACTTGGCTTTGCTTCTTCGGCACTAAGACAGTAAGACCTCGTCGCATAGATTGCGGCAGTAATCCTCGTTCCCCAATATCATCGTACACTTCGCGTAGTATTGACACTAATTCCGATGAAAATTTCTTGTAAAAAGCAGTGCTGCGCCCATAAACTCTCGGCGATGTCCTTGGTTTTAATTTACGACTGGCGTATTCTGTTTCACTTTCTGATATGCACTCGTCCGTTTTCTGTTTTGTCTCGTCATTTATGCAGTTTAACGTTCAAGCATACTTTTGCAATAGTTCACGGTCACATGTGTTACTTTCATATTCGAAGAGGTCCTTGTATACTTCAGTAAAAGCAGACTCGATGTCGTTTTTGATTTGAGAATGCTGGCGCCCACGGTGTAAGAAGAACAGATGATCCGGCGGAAGCGCGTGGGGTGTCTCACTAATGTTGGGATGCCGCTAGGTGGCGCACGCGACTGGGCGTCGGGGAAATCAGGGATTATGATCTTTAATGAGCACACGAGTAACTTCGTGGTGTCAATTCAACAGCAAGTAATACCCATAGTGAAGCAATATAAGTACCTCGGCGTACACATAAACGAAGGAAAGAATTACTCAAGCAACCACCAAGATAATCTGAAAATAAAGGGGAAGCGGAATGCAGCATTAATGAAACACAGAGCACTGTGGGGCCACAATAAGTATGAGGTGGTGCGTGGAATCTGGAAAGGAGTAATGGTGCCAGCGCTAACATTCGCAAATGCCATTATATGCTTAAAATCGGATATATTGGCGGGTTTGGAAGTTAACCAAAGATCAGTAGGCCGGTTGGCTTTGGGAGCACACGGTAATACGACAAATGAGGCAGTGCATGGAGACATGGGTTGGGCCTCCTTTGAAGTCAGAGAAGCACAAAGCAAAATTAGTTTTGAAGAAAGGCTCAGGAACATGGATGAAAATAAATGGGCGGCTAAAGTGCACTAGTATCTCTACATGAAAAGCGTGGACACAGAATGGAGGAAGAGGTCAAGGAAGTTGGCAACCAAGTACAGGATAATCGAAACTGTAAATAGACAACCAGGGGTCATCAGAAAGAAAGTGAGAGAAATAGAGACCGTGAATTGGATGCAAAGAATGGAAACGAAAAGGACAATGGAGATTTACAAGAATGAGAAGAAAGAAATTAGAAGGGAAACTCTGTACGATAACACAAAGGGCAGTGCCTTGCTATTTGAGGCTCGAGCCGGTTGCCTAAGGACGAAAACATATCGGAACAAATATTCGGAATTAGATGAGACATGTGTATGCTGCAGTAAAGATCCAGAGACCACTCAGCACATCCTAATGGAATGCGACGGGATCCACCCAGCGAGAACCGTAGGTAACGTGCAACTCCCAGAAGCGCTTGGGTTTAAAGTGGAAGGAAACATAAACAGATCAGCCGTAGAGATCAGCAAGAGACGATTAGAGTACTGGTGGAAAAAAAGTAGGGAAAAGATGGATGCGACCTGATCTGTTAAAATCATAGGCAGCGGTACAAGGTAAATTTTTGAAAAAGAAAAATAATGATAGGTATACAAAAATGCAAGATAAAGAACATGTATAGTATACCTGATTAAATCAAGCAGGCTAGGTGACTATTTGTCGCCGCCCCGTTTCAAAGGGGATGCCAATAAATCATCATCATCATCACGGGGGCATGGGGGCCGGGGGCAAAGATAACCTGAGCGCGCGCGTTTCAGCTGTTTCAGCCTGCGTTTTTCAGAGCGCCTGTTATTGTTAACGCTCTCATATTGAGGTTATCATCTTAATTTCCCAAAAGCTTAAAGAGTTATTTGAGAGTGTCGCTAGGCTAGCTGCATTTTTAAATCAAAAGCTTATATTTCGCTCAAAGCGGCGCTAACAGTCCGCATTTTTGTTGGAGCAGCTGACAATTCATTTTGAAAGTTATTTGGCGATGACGAGTTGCTATCTGTCGTCACTATAAGCTGCGTCCCCGTTTTCATTTCTCATTCGAAAACAGTGCGTAGGGGAGTACCGCGTACAATGTCCTCCTGAGTTATGTATATCATTATGTATATCAATACAAATCATTGTATATATAAGCGCTTTCGCGTAATGCGTTGAAGTGTGCTATCATTGTTCTGTAGACTCAAACGAAAATTTAGTTTGCGCGTTTCCCATACAGGCTCCGTGCATAGTATTGGGTCCATAAAGCCCCAATTTAAAGGCTGTTTGTTTCTTATGAAGCATGCGGCACCTTGCATGCGTATATCCTTATACGCATATACTCCTTAATAAAATAGTCATGATGGAAGACGCCGATCGTTTTTCTTGCTTTTTTTATTCAACATTACGAGGCAGCAGAAAAACAAATGAAAGCAACTTGCAAACAAACAGAAAGGAAGTCCATCGATGTAGAATATACATATCCAGCTGTGACATTATTCCTGGCGAGACGGATTTTCAAAGAGCGTGTTGAAGTTGATGCTGTCGGTGTTACCGTCATGTGATGCTGCACTGAAGTCCTGAATTTTGTCTCTTGCATCACATATACTTTTGCCTGCGGTTCTTGTAGTTCACTGCCTTCAGGTTTTGATTTGCGCTTGACGTCAGCTGGAGTCTGTTCTGTGTTGGCTTCGTTATTCTGGTTCTGACCGTCTTCTATTGGCACGTCAGTTGCTAGCTCCAGTAACTCGTGATTCCCTACATTTGGCTTTCTGTTTCTTCTTTTTCGCTTGTGCTTTCTGCATATTGCTCTTTCTTTCGGGAGCGCTTCGCAGGCGTCAGTTGTCACGGAACACAGTTCTTTGAAAGTGTAGTGTGAAGTAGCCGGAAAATTAGTCGGCACAGCATCTCTAGCTAGATAAGCTCTTCGGGTCGTGCTGGCTAAAACAACTCCGTTGTGCATTGCCGTCCAAGCTTTTTGACACGTACATTGGGTCGAAGTGCTTTTCGCACACGTAGTCTCCTGGTCGCAGGACTCGGTCTTCACGTTGTATGGGATCCCGCCATGCTTGCAGTCGACTCGTCTCTTTAGGGACACTGAACACACCTACTTTGTCTTTGCACGAGTCATATATCCACTCTTGCAGTTTGGAACGAAACAGTTCTTG